>NC_090832.1:74201200-74431003 GCF_028021215.1 Eschrichtius robustus | reverse complement strand
TCAGCTATACCCCATTATAAAATTAAACAACAAGAACAAAATAAAGACAGTGAGAGAGAGAGAAATTCTTACAAAATTTGTTCAAGGGCTGTGATGCAACCTGGACTGACCATATCTAGACACAGAGCTGGATGGGACCTAAGGCTCTACACTCGTTGGTCTGAGAGGCTTCGTGAGGATGGGACAGCAAATGCAGCACTTTTAGAGTAATACTGCCTGGCCCCCATTCCATGGGTCCCATACCTCCAGGTGCAGGGGACCCTTCCTACAGCTAAAACATGCATGGCACATCCAGAGGATGGTACACCGTCTGATCGGGAAGAGTTTGGAAAAGTCACCTCATCTCCACGTCTCCTGGTAGTCGGGTTCCCCAGCTCCTTTCCTTAGAGTCTCCCCACTTTGGGAAGGCTGCACACTCAACAGCCGGTTTTGCACGGCTTGGAATTTTCCGGTGAAGAAGGGGAATGGCGGGATGGAATGAGATACAAGCCTTAGATGTTTGGACAGGCATATGCCACTCTAGTTTCCTACCTGGAAGAAGAAATTCCCTATCCTTCAGGTGCCCCAGTAACTGGAATGGGTCTGTAGAAATCCTGCCCCTTTGTGTCTGCTTCCCTAAACAAGTTGAAAACCGGTGCTCAGGGGCACTGCAATTCACAAACATGCAGGGTTGTCATTGACACCTCTAATGGAGTCATTTCTTGAGCCAAGTATTCGTAAAGGCCTTGTAAGCAAGGCAGAATTGCAGGAAAGGGATTTCAAGGGGTGGTTTGCACTCGTCATTAAAGCACATGCAAAGCTGCTGAACATCGCCAATGATGCAGTGTGCCAAAAAGGCCGTATGCGTTATTCCTTAATATATTCAGGAAAAACCCTTACTCCATTGTTGGCCAACAAAACAGGCGGGCGATGTAAATTAATACTACAAAGAGATATCACTTCGCACCAGTCAGAATGGCCAACCTCACAAACTGTAAAACCTGAAATGCAGGACAGGGCGTGGAGAAAAGGGAACCCTGACAAGCTGATGGTGGGAATGTAAATTGCTAACAGCCACTCTGGAGAAGTGGGTGGTGATTCCTTAAAAATCTAAAAACCAGAGCTTCAGAGCATATGGCGCTTCCACTCCTGGGCCTGTATCTTGGAAAAAACGTAAATTGACAGGACCCAGGCACTCTAAAATTTATGCAGCCCTGTGTACAAGAGCCTCTACTCGGAAGCTACCTAAAAGTCCTTGGAAGGAAGAATGGATAAAGAAATTATGGTAGATATGTACAATGGAATATTACTCAGCCATGAAGTGAATGAAATAAGGCCATTTAGGGCCACTCAGAAGGACCTACATACATTCATACTAAGTGTCATAAATCAGGCAATGAAAAATATCATATGATATTACTTATCGGTGGAATCTAAAAATTGATAGAAAGGTACTATCTTACAACACAGAAACAGAGTCCCAGACTTAGAACACAAACTTATGGTTACCAAACTGGAAAGGTGTGTTGGAGGCATAAATCATGAGGTTGGAGTTAGTATATACATATTTACAGAGAGAAAACTTGTAATCAACATGGACCTGCTGTAGAGCACTTGGAACTCTTCTCAACAACCTTTAGTAACCTCAATGGGAAAATAATTCTAAAAAGAATATATAGTTAGCTCTGTATAAATGAATCATGTTGGTGTATGTCAAAAATGAACACAACATGATAAATCAACTATATACTCCATTATAAATTTAAAATTAAATTAAAGAAAAGAAAAATGATCACTAAATTTGTTTAGTCGCAGTGAACGTACTAGGGTCACATCCCTGGACACAGACACAATTTGGTCCCAAGGCTGGACTGTTGTGGGCCTGAGGACCTCGGGAGGATATGCCAGCTAATTCGCCCCCCTTGAACATGTAGTACCTGGTCCCCTCTGCATGGGATCACTATCTCCAGATCTAAGTGTACCCTCATACTACTAAACCAACCCTCTGACACCCAAAGGATGGTGGACTCTCTGGGCTGGATGACATTTGGAAAATCACCTGCTCTCAACATATCCTGGTGTTTGGGTTCCGACCTCCCGACTCCTTCGTAAGGGTCATCCCACTCTACAAGACAGCACCCTCAACAGGTGATTTTGCAGGGGTTTATACTTGTTCGGGGGATGAAGGGTAAGGGGGAAGAAGGAATGGGACAGAAGCCCTTACATGTGTGGTCAGGCACATTCCACTCTAATTTAATACCCAAGAACAGGACTTGCCCTACATCTAAGGTTGTGTCAGTAACCAGAGAGGGGCAGTAGAAATCCTGCCGCCTTCTGTTTCCCATAACAACAATTCTAAAACTGGACCTTATACGCACTTCATATTCACAATGCCTGGGGAGCTGTAAATGACAACAGCCCTCAAAAAATGTCTTGGGGTAGGTAATCGAAGTAGACTTCAAAACAAGGCAACCTTTCAATAACCCTTTTTCAAGGGATAAATCTTACTGACACTGTTCAAAAAAAAAAAAGCACATATGAAGATACTCACCATTGCTTTATGTTAGACAAATGCAAATCAGATGTACAAAGAAGTATCACCTGGAACCACTCAGAATAGCCATCATCACAATGTCTACAAACAAGAAATGCTTCAGAGGGTGTGGAAAAAAGAGAAACCTACTACTTTTTTTTTTTTTAATCTGCGTTGGGTCTTCGTTGCTGCGCGCGGCTTTTCTATATTTGCAGCAAGCGGGGGCTACTCATCGTTGTGGTACGAAGCCTTCTCTTTGTGGTGGCTTCTCTTGTTGTGGAGCACAAGCTGTAGGCACACAGGCTTCAGTAGTTGTGGCTCGTGGGCTCTAGAGCGCAGACTGAGTAGTTGTGGTGCACGGGCTTACTTGTTCTGTGGCATGTGAGATCTTCCCGGGCCAGGGCTCGAACCTGTGTCCCCTGAACTGGCAGGCAGATTCTTAACCCCTGTGCCACCAATTCTATGCTATCGGTGGCAATGCCAATTGGTAACAGCCACTATGGAGCACAGAATGGAGGTTACCAGAGTAAGGGGAGGTGGGAGGGATAAATTGGAAATTGGGATTGACATATACACACCACTATATATAAAAGAGATAACAAATAAGGGCTTACTGTATAGCACAGGGAACTCTACTCAATACTCTGTAATGACCTGTATGGGAAAGGAATCCAAAAAGGATTGGATATATGTATAACTGCTTCACTCTGCTGTAACACACAACATTGTAAATCAACTCTATTCCAAAAAAATTGAAATTGAAATGAAATGAAGTAAAATAAAATAAAATAGAGCTACCAGATGATCCAGCAAGTTCACTCCTGTGTGCATATCTGGAGGAAAGCATAAATCGAAAAGACACATCTTCCCCAATGTTCACTGCAACACTCTTTACAATAGCGAAGACATGGAAGCAACCAAAATGTCCATCAACATATGAATATAGGTAAAGAATATGTGATACATATATATAATGGAATATGACTCAGCCATAAAATAGAAGAAAATAATGCCAGCTGCAGTAACATGGATGGACCTAGAGATGATTGTACTAAGTGAAGTAAGTCAGACAGAGTAAGACAAATATTGGATGATATCACTTCTAGGTGGAAGCTAAAAATTGATACAAATGAACTAACTTACAAAACAGAGGCAGACTCACAGACTTGGAAAACAAACTTACGGTTACCAAAGGGGAGAGGTGGGGTGTAGGGATAAATCAGGAGCTTGGGGTAAACATACGAATACTACTATATATAACAGATAAGCAACAAGGACCTACTGTATAGCACAGGGAGCTCTACTCAGTATTCTGGGAATACTGTTATCAGAAAAGAATCTGAAAAAGAATGAATATATGCATATGTGTAACTGAATCACTTGCTGTGCAGCTGAAATGAACACAACATTGTAAGTCAACTATACTCCAATAAAATTTAAATTTCAAAATAAAGAAAATCACCTATATTTCAAAAGAAAAAAAAAGAATTCCCATCTCTTTATATGGCTTGATAGCTTACTTTTTTAGTGCTCAATATTATCCCATTCCCAGAATATATTAATACTATATCATTTCATTCACCTATTGGAGGACACCTTAGTTTCATTCACATTTTGGCAATATTGAATTAGGTGCTATAAATATCCATATGCAGATTTTCCTCTGGAAGTATGTTTTAAACTACTTTCAGTAAATATCCATGAGAACACTTGACGGATTGTACAGTGAGGGAACGCTCAATATTCTAGCAAGTGTCAATCAGACTACCAAAGTAGCTGTATTATTTTTCATTTCCACCAATGACAAATGACATTTCCTATTGTTCCACATCTCCTACAGAATTTGTTCTTGTCATTGTTCACATTTTAGCCATTCTAAGTGTTACATAGTGGTATGTAATTGTATTTTTAATTTGCTTTTTCATGGCAGCATGTAATCTGGATTATTCTTCTGTATACTTATATGCATAGTGTCTATTTTCTTTGGTGAGGTGTCCATAAAGTATATTGGTCCACATTTTATTTAGGTTGCTTTCATTTTTCTCTACCCAATCTGTATTTGTTTTATTTATTTTCGTGCCTTGTTGCATTAGCAAGGACTTGGAGTAAAATATGGAAAAGGAGTCATGAAAGGGGACATCCTTGCTTTTACCTGAACTTAGTGGAAAAGCTTCATGGTTTTGACCATTAATCATGATGTAAGATAAAAGTTTCCTGTAAATCTTTGTTATCAACTTGAGAAAGCTCCAGTCTATTTCTTTAACTGAGAGTTTTTATGAAGAATGGGTGTTAGATTTTTTCAAAGGTCTTCTGAATCTATTGATATGCTAATGATTGTCTTTAAGGTGTTGATATGATGGATATAATTATTTGATTCTAGAATGTTGAAGCAGCCTTTCATACCTGGGATTATTTCCTCTCATTCATGATACAAAATTCTCTCAAAATATTGTTGGATTCGATTTGGTAATATTTTGTTGAGGATTTTTGCATTGATGTTCCTGAGAGATATTGGTCAGTTTTCTTTACTATTCATATGTTCTTTTAAGTTTCGATGTTGTGGATTTAGTGTCAGACATTCATTTGGAGAGACTCTCAGTCATTTTTAAAAAAATATTTTCTGTTCTTTATTATCTTTATTCTCCTCCTGCTATACCCATTATGTATAGGTCACAGCATTTTTCATTGTTCCACAATTATTGATTACTCTGTTCTGTTGATTTCTTTCCTGCCCATTTTCTCTTTTCTTTTGAGATTTAAAGGTTTCTCCTCATATGTCTTCAAGCTCACAGATATTTCTCCTCAGCCAGCTCTTTGACTGCTAAAACAAAATACGAGAGACTTGGTATTTTATAAACAACAGAATATTTTTTGTTTTCTCATAATTGCTGAGGCTGAAAAGTTCAAGAACAAGTAACCAGGGGCTTCCCTGGAGGTGCAGTGGTTAAGAATCTGCCTACCAATAAAAGGGACAAGGGTTCGAGCCCTGGTCCAGGAAGATCCCACATGCCATGGAACAACTAAGCCCGTGCACCACAAATACTGAGCCTGTGCTCTAGAGTCCACAGGCCACAACTACTGAGCCCGTGAGCCACAACTACTGAAACTCACACGCCTAGAGCCCGTGCTCCGCAACAAGAGAAGCCACTCAATGAGAAGCCCGCGCACCGCACCAAAGACCCAACACAGCCAAAAAATTAATTAATTAATTATCTAATTATTTTTTTTTTTAAAAAGAACAAGTTGCCAGCTGACTTAGTGTCTGGCGAGGGACCAACTTCTGGTTCATAATGTGGGTCTTCTCGCTCGGCAATGGAATCATGGAATGGGCGTAAGATCTTCTGTGTGCTACATTTATTAGGTCACTAATCCCATGTTTGAGGTCTCTGGCCTCATAACCTAATCACCTCCCAAAAGCCCCACCTCCTAATACCATCAACATGGGAGCTGGGTTTCAAAATTTTAAAATTAGAGGTACAAAATATTTACACCATAACAGGGACCACAGAGTTAACTGATTTTTCCTTTCATGTTAAAGGTTTGCACATTTATATTTATTATATAATCCCAAAACCCTTGGTTTTTTTTATAAGATTCTTTTTCCGTATACGCCAGTACAGACCACTGAGTAGAGTTCCCTGTGCTATAAAGCAGGTCTTTATCAATACTTACCTATTTTATATATAGTAGTGTGTATAAGTCAGTCCCAATCTCCCAATTTATCCCTTCCCCACTTATCCCCTGGTAACCATAAGTTTGTTTTCTATATCCATGATTCTATTTCTGTTGTGTAAATAAGTTCATTTGTACCTTTTTTTTTTCTTTTTTAGATTCCTCATATAAGCAATATCATATGATGTCAGTCTTTCTGTGTCTGACTTGCTTCACTCAGTATAACAATCTCTAGGTCCATCCATGTTGCTACAAAACCCTTAATTGTTAAGGATAACTCTCAATTTTTCCCAGTATCATCAGCAATTCTTTCTGGCAGACACGTGATATCACTTTTTAAACAGGGATATTGAGACCAAGGCTCCTGACCTGCAAACAAACAAAACATCATTCATATAGTGAAAACTTTGCAAATCAAAGGATGAAAGCACTTGGTCTAAATCCCTTTGCACCCACTGCTGACAGAGGGCAGAGGAGTTTGACTCACTAATCTTCCTTACGTGCACTTCTTCCTAATGGGGTATTCCATCTAACACTTATAAGAAGCGGGGATGTATCATGGAACACACCAATCGCTACTACAGATTCTGAAGAAGCAAAAAACAAAAAACAAACAAACAAAAAAAAAACCATGATGAATCCATCCAAAGGGTTCTGTCCACATTGTTACAATAATTTCCGTCACACTGTGAACCCTTTTCAAACCCTATCACTTGAACCTATTTTTATTTTTTTCAACAAAAATAATGTTAATCTGCAGTCAGACACTCCAGTAATATTACACTATCCCTTGTGCAAGTATGTAGGGATTTGAGGAGCTATGGGAGGCCACCATGAGAGGTTGCCTAGAGTAATTAGGACATTTCATTTAATGTTGGTTCTTCTCCCTAAGATGTCTGCTATCCTCTTCTTTTTGTAGCTACTAGCATTGAGAAAGTGACCAAGATAAGGCCCTTCTCTTTTACTGCCCATGAATGCAACTGTGATTAACCCCACAGAACTTGGTGCTTCCAGAATCCCCTGAACCTACTGACCCTCCATGCATGGCATGACATAGATAAGGATGGTGACGTGTATCCTTGTATAGAGCATGTTATAAAATGTTTGACTCTTCCCTTCCTCATAATTCCAAAGAATAGACTTCTTTGGATTTCTGCTTAATGCTGCTGGAGTTGGTACATAAGTTGAGGGAGGTATCAGGGCACACCAAAAGAGAGGGTAACTGCACAGAAAATACAAGCAGGTACGTTTCTGTGTAGTTTCAAGCAGCTTATTTGCTATATCAACCATGGTGACATGTTGACCCTTCCTCTTTCTACTAGTAGTACAACAAACATAAAGGATATTTAGGCTGCTTGTTTTATCCCCACCTCTCACAATTGATCTGCATTAACATATAGGACAATGAAGGGCCCTTTCTACCATCTTAACCAATATTTGAGAACTAGAAAATGTCCAGATTTTTCTGGGGTTTATTTTCATATTCCCCAATCAGGCCTATGAAGGAATCTTACCTATTGTGTTTAATGAAGTCATATCTCTGACGGCATCCCATCATCAACAAAACTGGAAAGAAATTTGAAGGGTCTTCGATTTTACCATATTTGAAATAACAATAGTTTAGCCTGACACGTTTTTGGATTTTAGAAAAAAATATTTTAAATGAGACAAAAAATCATTTTTATGACACAAAAAGACAGCAATAGTTTTATATTTTTATCTGTTCCACTTGCACACAAGTGTCTCATGGGGTTATGTAAAGCTCTCCTGTTGGGTGCTGTGCATGGTGCAAGTATGGATTAAAGTTTAGGAATCTTAAGCTTCAGTCACATGAAACATTTAAATTAGGATGCAAGCAATCCTGTCCAACATTTGAAAAGAGCAAGACACTCTCTTTATTTTATTTGTTAGGTAATTAATCTGTCTTTTCCCCAAGGAGAGAAACAAGTGGCATCTTCCATCAATGTGTTGCACAAATATCTTTGAACAGAGAGTGCAAGCAGAGGCTGATACAGGATGTGAAAAAAAAAAAAAAAAGAGAGAGACCCTTGTGGCATTTTCTCCTAACTTATTGCAATCTCCCATTTAAAATGTGGGAATAATCAATCTTCTGAGGAAAAAGGCCCAAGGAAGGTTTTTGCTTCTGTGGAATAATGGGATTGCTAAAGATTTCAGGAGGCAAGACGAATTAGTGAGAATGACCATGAGAAACCAGAGAAAAGTCAGATCCATGGATGAAGTGATGTTTACCACTGTGAATCAATGAGAAGTAGGAGCAAATGAAAAGAAAGCTGATACAACATTTTCTGAATAAATGTAACCTTTCAGCTGTCATAGAAAAATTAATACTCACTATGATACAACATATTTAGTTTAGAAAGTTAACTTAAATTTAAAGCTTAATAATTACATTTATTGAAGAAATGAAAACATATTTGTGGTTTAGAATAAATAATGTGTTCTGCTACAGGTAAGAAGACTACATAAATAAATAGAAATAAGACTAAATAAATAAAGAGGAAAATAACAAATTCGATGTTATTAACATTAAAAACTGACACTCATCTAAAGAAAGAGAAGGAGAGACAGAAAGAGAGAAGAACTCATCTCAAGCATGTATATAAAAACTCCTAAATAAGAAGTCTTCAGATGTTAAAAAAAAAGGAAGTCTTCAATAAGACGATAATGGAATAGCAAAATGGGGGAAATATGCCAAAAGATATTTCAAAAAAGAGAGTACAGAATGTTAAGTAAACATATCAAAAGATGCTTGGCTTCTTAGTAGTCAATTAAATGCAAAAGCGTGATACCTGGAATTATCACTCACCAACCAGAAAGTTCAAATGAAAATGACAGGTATTATCAAGTTTGACAAGAATGTGTATAATCCTTGAATCTCATTCACTGCTGCTGAAGATGAAAAATCATACAAAAGTTTTGAAAATATTTAGAAATATCTAAAAAGATAAACACAAGAAAGCTATGACTCGAAAATTTTACTACTACGTGTATACTGAACAATAATTTATAGACACACCACCAAAGCTCAAGTTCTAGAATTTATATACCAGTGCTGTTCTCAATAGACACAAACTGAAAATCACTCATATTGTAATACACATTGGAATAAATTAATTAATAGTTAAATATTTACATTATGGAATCCTATGCAACAGTGGCAATGCATGATCACAACAACAGGCAACTATATAGGCATATTCACAAACAACATAAAATAAAAAAGCCCAATCCAAAAGTGATTTTACTGTGCCATAACATTTATATAAAATACAAAATACAGGTAAAGTTATCTTTTTGTTAGATACCAGAACAATATTAAACCTTAAGGGGAGTCACTGGAATGGGACCAGGGGGCCTCTGAGTATCTGGCAATTTTCTGTGTCTTTATCTAGAAGCTATGTTTACAGTGTATTCAGATGCTGAATTTTCTGAAATTTGTCATTTCCTTACAAACCATGCATGTTTTTCGTTGTTTTTTATACATAACAAAAACTAAAAAAGATAGACCAGGGAAGGTAATTGTATTAGCACTTTAATATCCATGCTTTTCAAGGTGGAAGTGAAAAGTATTAAATACTTGACATTGTGATTACTTCTTAAAAGTAAGGTGAAAATTTGAGGTTAATAAATAAGACATACTTCTTCATATATAATCCTCAAAGAGGAGGGGTAGAAAGGAGTATTATTTTTTTTTTTTCTTTAATACAGAATCGTTAAGATAGAAAATAGTGAAAACTGACTAGGTTTAAAAAAGAGCACACTGGACTTCCCTGGTGGCACAGTGGGTAAAAATTTGCCTGCCAATGCAGGGAACAGGGGTTCCATCCCTGGTCTGGGAAGATCCCACATGCCGCAGAGCAACTAAGCCCGTGTGCCACAAGTACTGAGCCTGTGCTCTAGAGCCTGCAAGCAACAACTATTGAGCCTGCATGACACAACTACTGAAGCCCATGCACCTAGAGCCCATACTCCACAACAAGAGAAACCACCGCAAGGAGAAGCCCGTGCACCACAACGATGAGTAACCCCTGCTTCTCTAGTAACAACTGGAGAAACCCTGTGCAGCAACGAAGACCCAACACAACCAAAAATTTAAAAAATTAAATCTTTTGACTTCTGAGATGACTCACTCACGTGGCTGTAGGTAAGAGGCCTCAGTTCCTTGCCACATGGATCTCTCCTTAGGGCTGCTTGAGTGTCCTCATGACATGGCAGCTGGCTTACCCCAGGATGAGTGATCTAGCAGAAACCAAAGCAGAAGCTGCAATGTCTTTTATAACTTTGGAAGCTGCACTGTGTCATTTCTGCAATTTCTTATTAGTTAAACAGTCAACCCTTTTCAAGTGCGAGGAGCCACACTGGTACATGGAGACTGGGAGATAATTAGGGGATAATTAGGTCCATCTTGGAGGCTGGCTACCAAAGTGGCTGACTAGCCAAAGTCTGAATTTTGTTTTCTTCACTTCTGGAGAGAAAATGGTCAGTGAACCTCATTGGTGGTCTTTGAGATGTACCAAAGCTACCTCTTGCTCTCACCCCCAGCTGTGTGGCTGACAGGGTCTTGGTGCTCCAGCCGGGTGTCAAGCCTGTGCCTCTGAGGTGAGAGAGCCGAGTTCAGGACATTGGTCTACCAGAGACCTCTGGCACCTTGTAATATCAAATGGCGAAAGCTCTCCCAGAGATATCCGTCTCAACGCTAAGACCCAGCTCCACTCAGAGACCAGCAAGATCCAGTGCTGGACATCCCATGCCAAACAACTAGCAAGACAGGAATGCAGGCCCACCCATTAGCAGAGAGGCTGCCGAAAATCACAATAAGGTCACGGACACCCCAAAACACACCACCAGATGCGGATCTGTCCACCAGAAAGACAAGATCCAGACACACCCACAAGAACACAGGCACCAGTCCCCTCCATCAGAAAGCCTACACAACCCACTGAACCAACCTTAGCCACTGGGGGCAGACACCAAATACAACGGGAACTACGAATCTGCAGCCTCTGAAAAGGAGACCCCCAAACAGAGTCCCCAAAGCCAAATGAGAAGACACAGAAACACACAGCAGATGAAGGAGCAAGGTAAAAACCCACCAGACCAAACAAATGTGGAGGAAATAGGCAGTCTACCTGAAAAAGAATTCAGAGTAATGATAGTAAAGATGATCCCAAATCTTGGAACTGGAATGGAGAGTAGACAAGAAACGTTTAACAAGGACCTAGAAGAACTAAAGAGCAAACAAACAATGATGAACAACACAATAAATGGAATTAAAAATTCTCTAGAAGGAAACAATAGCAGAATAACTGAGGCAGAAGAATGGATAAATGACCTGGAAGATAAAATAGTGGAAATAACTACTGCAAAGCAAAATAAAGAAAAAAGAATGAAAAGAATTGAGGACAATCTGAGACATCTCTGGGAAAACGTTAAACGCACCAACATTCGAATATAGGGGTCCCAGAAGTAGAAGAGAAAAAGAAAGACACTGAGAAAATATTTAAAGAGATTATAGTTGAAAACTTCCCTAATATGGGAAAGGAAATCGTTAATCAAGTCCAGGAAGCGCAGGGAGTCCCATACAAGATAAACCCAAGGAGAAACATGCCAAAACATATATTAATCAAACTATCAAAAATTAAATACAAAGAAAAAAATATTAAAAGCAGCAAGGGAAAAACAACAAATAACATACAAGGGAATCCCCATAACGTGAACAGCTGAACTTTCAGCAGAAACTCTGCAAGCCAGAAGGGACTGGCAGGACATATTTAAAGTAATGAAAGGGGAAAAGCTACAACCAAGATCACTCGACCCACCAAGGATCTCGTTCAGATTCGACAGAGAAATTAAAACCTTTACAGACAAGCAAAAGCTAAGACAATTCAGCACCACCAAACCCGCTTTACAACAAATGCTAAAGGAACTTCTCTAGGCAGGAAACACAAGAGAAGGGAAAGACCTACAATAAGAAACCCAAAACAGTTAAGAAAATGGTAATAAGAACATACATATCAATAATTACCTTAAATGTAAATGGATTAAATGCTCCAACCAAAAGACATAGACTGGCTGAATGGATCCGAAAACACGACCGGTATGTATGTGGTCTACAAGAGACCCACTTCAGACATAGGGACACATACAGATGGAAAGTGAGGGGATGGAATAAGATATTCCATGCAAATGGAAATCAGAAGAAAGCTAGAGCAGCAATTCTCATATCAGACAAAAAAGACTTTAAAATAAAGACTATTACAGGAGACAAAGAAGGACACTACATAATGATCAAGGGATCAATCCAAGAAGAAGATTTAACAATTGTATATATTTATGCACCCAACATAGGAGCACCTCAATACATAAGGCAAATGCTAACAGCCATAAAAGGGGAAATCGACAGTAACACAATCATACTAGGGGACTTTAGCACCCCTCTTTCACCAATGAACAGATCGTCCACAAATGAAAATAAATAAGGAAACACAAGCTTTAAATGATACATTAAACAAGATGGACTTAATTGATATTTATAGGACATTCCATCCAAAAACAACAGAATACACTTTTTCTCAAGTGCTCCTGGAACATTCTCCAGGATAGATCATATCTTGGGTCACAAATCAAGCCTTGGTAAATATAAGAAAATTGAAATCGTATCAAGTATCTTTTCCGACCACAATGCTATCAGACTAGATATCAATTACAGGAAAAAAAATCTGTAAAAATTAGAAACACATGGACGCTCAACAATACACTACTTAATAACCAAGACATCACTGAAGAACTCAAAGAGGAAATAAAAAAATACCTAGAAACAAATGACAATGAAAACATGAAGACCCAAAACCTATGGGATGCAGCAAGAGCAGTTCTAAGAGAGAAGTTCATAGCAATACAATCCTACCTCAAGAAACAAGAAATATCTCAAATAAACAAGTTAACCTTACACTTAAAGCAATTAGAGAAAGAAAGGAAAAAAAAAAAGAAAAAAACAAAGTCAGCAGAGGAAAGACATCACAAAGATCAGACCAGAAATAAATGAAAAAGAAATGAAGGAAACAACAGCAAAGATCAAAAAAACTAAAAGCTGGTTCTTTGAGAAGATAAACCAAATTGACAAACCATTAGCCAGACTCATCAAGAAAAAAAGGGAGACGACTCAAATCAATAGAATTACAAATGAAAAAGGAGAAGTAACAACTGACACTGCAGACATACAAAGGATCATGAGAGATTACTGCAAGCAACTATATGCCAATAAAATGGACAACCTGGAAGAAATGGACAAATTCTCAGAAAAGCACAACCTTCCAAGACTGAACCAGGAAGAAATAGAAACTACAAACCAACCAATCCCAAGCACTGAACTTGAGACTGTGATTAAAAATCTTCCAACAAACAAAAGCCCAGGACCAGATGGCTTCACAGGCAAATTCTATCAAACATTTAGAGAAGAGTTAATACCTATCCTTCTCAAACTCTTCCAAAATATAGCAGAGGGAGGAACTCTCCCAAACTTATTCTATGAGACCACCATCTCCCTGACACCAAAACCAGACAAAGATGTCACAAAGAAAGAAAACTACAGGTCAATATCACTGATGAACATAGCTGCAAAAATCTACTGCACAATACTAGCAAACAGAATCCAACAGCGCCTTAAAAGGATCATACACCATGATCAAGTGGGGTTTATCCCAGGGATGCAAGGATTCTTCAATACATGCAAATCAATGTGATACACCATATTAAAAAACTGAAGGATAAAAACCATATGGTCATCTCAATAGATGGAGAAAATGCTTTCGACAATATTAAACACCGATTTATCATAAAAACCCTCCAGAAAGTAGGCATAGAGGGAACTTTCCTCAACATAATAAAGGCCATATATGACAAACCCACAGCCAGCATCGTTCTCAATGGTGAAAAAGTGAAACCATTTCCACCAAGATCAGGAACAAGACAAGGTTGCCCACTCTCACCACTATTATTCCACACACTTTTGGAATTTTTAGCTACAGCAATCAGAGAAGAAAAAGAAATAAAAGGAATCCAAATCGGAAAAGAAGAAGTTAAGCTCTCACTGTTTGCAGATGACATGATACTATACATAGAGAATCCTAAAGATGCTACCAGAAACCTACTAGAGTTAATCAATGAACTGGTAAGGTTGCAGGATACAAAATTAATGTACAGATATCTCTTTCATTCCTATACACTAAAGATGAAAATTCTGAAAGAGAAATTAGGGAAACACTCCCATTTACCACTGCGACACAAAGAATAAAATACCTAGGAATAAACCTACCTAAGGAGACAAAAGACGGTTACTCAACAAACTATAAGACACTGATGAAAGAAATCAAAGATGACACAAACAGATACAGAGATATACCATGTTCTTCGATTGGAAGAATCAACATTGTGAAAATGACTCTACTACCCAAAGCAATCTACAGATTCAATGCAATCCCTATCAAACTACCAATGGAATTTTTCAGAGAACTAGAACAAAAAAATTTCACAATTTGTATGGAAACACAAAAGACCCCGAACAGCCAAAGCAATCTTGAGAAGAAAAACAGAGCTGAAGGAATCAGGCTCCCTGACTGCAGACAATACTAAAAACCTACAGTAGTCAAGACAGTATGGTACTGGCACAAAAACAGAAATATAGAGCAATGGAACAGGAGAGAAAGCCCAGACATAAACCCATACACATATGGTCACCTTATTTTTGATAAAGGAGGCAAGAATATACAATGGAGAAATCACAGCCTCTTCAATAAGTGGTGCTGGGAAAACTGGACAGCTACTGGTAAAAGAATGAAATTAGAAGACTCCCTAACACCATACACAAAAATAAACTCAAAATGGATTAAAGACCTAAATGTAATGCCAGACACTATCAAACTCTTAGAGGAAAACATAGGCAGAACACTCTATGACATCAATCACAGCAAGATCCTTTTTGACCCACCTCCTAGAAAACGGAAATTAAAAAGAAACATAAACAAATGAGACCTAAGGAGACTTAAAAGCTTTTGCACAGCAAAGGAAAACGTAAACAAGACGAAAAGGCCACCCTCAGAATGGGAGAAAATATTTGCCAACGAAGCAGCTGGCAAAGGATTAATCTCCAAACTTTACAAGCAGCCCATGCAGCTCAATATCAAAACAAACAAACAAACAAACAACCCAATCCATAAATGGGCAGAAGACCTAAATAGACATTTCTCCAAAGAAGATATACAGATTGCCAACAAACACATGAAAGAATGCTCAACATCACTGATCATTAGAGAAATGCAACTCGAAATTACAATGAGGTATCACCACACACAGGTAAGAATGGCCATCATCAAAAAAATCTACAAACAATAAATGCTGCAGAGGTGTGAAAAAAAGGGAACCCTCTTGCACCGTTGGTGGGAGTGTAAATTGATACAGCCACTATCGAGAACAGTATGGAGGTTCCTTAAAAAACTAAAAATAGAACTACCATATGACACAGCAATCCCACTACTGGGCATATACCTGGAGAAAACCATAATTCAAAAAGAGTCATGTTCCACAATGTTCACTGCAGCTCTATTTGCAATAGCCAGGACATGGAAGCAACCTAAGTGTCCATCAACTGATGAATGGGTAAAAAAGATGTTGCACATCTTCAATATAAAATGGAATATTACTCAGCCATAAAAAGAAATGAAATTGAGTTATTTGTAGTGAGATGGATGGACCTAGAGTCTGTCATACAGAGTGAAGTAAGTCAGAAAGAGAAAAACAAATACTGTATGCTAACACATATATGTGGAATCTAAAAAGAAAAGGAAAAGAAACGGTTGGGAAGAACCTAGGGACAGGACAGGAATAAAGACGCAGACATAGAGAATGGACTTGAGGACATGGGGAGGGGGAAGTGTAAGCTGGGACGAAGTGAGAGAGTGGCATGGACTTATATATACTACCAAATGTAAAATAGCTAGCTAGTAGGAAACAGCTGCATAGAAGAGAGAGATCAGCTCAGTGCTTTTTGACCACTTAGAGGGGTGGGATAGGGAGGGCGGGAGGGAGACGCAACAGGGAGGAGATATGGGGATATATGGATATGTATAGCTCATTCACTTTGTTCTAAAGCAGAGACTAACACACCATTGTAAAGCAATTATAGTCCAATAAAGATGTTAAAATTAAATAAATAAATAAATGAATAATTTATGCCCCCCCCCCTCCAAATTAAATCTTTTTTAAAAATAAATAAATAAAAAAGAGCACTCAATGACATGGAACGCTAAACCTAAGTATTTTCAGTACTATAGTAAATGTACATGGATTAATATCTCCTATTAAAGTGTAATTTTTTATATTATGTGCAACTAAATTTTTTTCACAATATACAGGCAAAATAAAAGAATTACATTAGAAAGGAGAAAACATTCCATGTATTTAAAAACATTAAAACAATAAGCATATAATATGCATTTTAGATATAAGTAGTCTTTAAGTTCAGAACAATTTGTCATTATTGTAATCAGTATGATTATACCAATTTCTTTAAAACATTTCAATACTTGCTGTATTTGAAAAAAATATTTTAATATTTTTTCTTCTCTCTTTTGTGGTCTAATACATGGTAAGTATTTAGCTGCTAACATAACTTAAAAATATATTTTGTTTTTTTACAGCCGAACAAAACTGAATCAAGAAGAAATAGATAACTTGAGCATACTGATCACTAAAAGCAAAATAGAGGGCTTCCCTGGTGGTGCGGTGGTTGAGAATCTGCCTGCCAATGCAGGGGACACGGGTTCGAGCCCTGGTCTAGGAAGATCCCACATGCCGCGGAGCAACTGGGCCCGTGAGCCACAACTACTGAGCCTGAGCGTCTGGAGCCCATGCCCCACAACAAGAGAGGTCACGATAGCGAGAGGCCCACACACCGTGATGAAGAGTGGCCCCCGCTCGCTGCAACTAGAGAAAGCCCTCGCACAGAAACGAAGACCCAACACAGCCAAAATAAATAAATAAATAAATAGAATTTTTTAAAAAAATAGAATCTGTAATTTAAAAAAACTCCCTACCAACAGAAGTCCAGGATCAGATGGTTTCACAGGCAAATTCTACCAAATATAAAAAGCAGAACTTACACTGATTCTTCTCAAACTCTTCGAAAAGATTGAAGAGTAAGGAATACTTCCAAAGACATTCTATGAAGCCACTATCACGCTGATATCAAAAACAGATGGGGAGGGGGGACTTCCCTGGTGGCACAGTGGTTAAGAATCTGTCTGCCACTGCAGGGGACATAGGTTCGAGACCTGGTCTGGAAAGATCCCACATGCCATGGAGCAACTAAGCCTGTGTGCCACAACTACTGAGCCCGATAGGCACAACTGCTGAAGCCCACGCACCTAGAGCCCATGATCTGCAACAAAAGAAGCCACCACAATGAACAGCCTGCACACCACAACGAAGAGTAGCCCCCGCTCACCGCAACTAGAGAGAGCCCGAGCACAGCAACGAATGCCCAATGCATCCAAAAATAAATAAAGAAAGAAATTTACTTAAAAAAAAAAAACAATTAAGACAGATGGGGACTTTTCTGGTGGTCCAGCAGTTAAGATTTCGCCTTCCAGTGCAGGGGTTGCGGGTTCGATCCCTGGTTTTGGAGCTAAGATCCCACATGCCTCACAAACAAGAAACCAAAACATAAAACAGAAGCAATATTGGAACAAATTCAGTAAAGACTTTTAAAAAAAAACACAGAGAAAGACACTACCAAAAAAGAAAACTGCAGGCCAATATCGTTGATAAATATAGATGCAAAAATTCTGAACTGAATATTAGAAAACCGAATCCGACAACACATGAGAGGATCATACACCATGACCAAATTTGATTCACCCCAGTTTCACAAAGCTGTTTCAACATGTTTCGCCAATCAATCAACATGATACACCCCATCGACAAAGGAAAAACAAGAAGTAAACGATCATCTCAATAGATGGCGAAAAAGCATTTGAAAAGCTTCAACATCCATTCATGGTAAAAACACTTACCAACGTGGGTACAGAGGAAACATATCTCAACATAATAAAAGCTATTTATGACAAACCCACAGCCGATATAATACTCAACGTTCATAAGCTGAAAGCCTTCCCGCTAAAATCTGGAACAAGACAAGGATGCCCACTCTCACGTCTTCTCTTCAACATAGTATTCGAAGTCCTAGCCACAACAATCAGACAAGAAAAAGAAATAAAATCCAAACATATTGGAAGGGAAGAGGTAAAGTTGTCATTATATGCAGATGACATGATAATATATATAAAGGAAACCCTAAAAATTCCACACAAACACTACTAGAACTGATAAACAAATTCCGCAAAGTAGCAGGATACAAGATTAACATATATAAATTGGTTGCATTTCCTGGTTTTTCTTTCTTTTTTTTTTTAAATTTATTTTGGCTGCATTGGGTCTTCATTGCTGTGCACGGGCTTTCTCTAGTTGTGGCCAGTGGGGACTAGACTTTCTTGTGGTGCACAGGCTTCTCATTGCAGTGGCTTCTCTTGTTGTGGAGCACGGGCTCTAGGCATGTAGGCTTAAGTAGTTGTGGCACATGGGCTCAGTATTTGTGGCTCACTGGCTCTAGAGTGCAGGCTAAGTAGTTGTGGCACACAGGTTTAGTTGCTCCACGGCATGTGAGATCTTCCTGCATCAGGGCTCAAACCCGTGTCCCCTGTATTGGCAGGCGGATTCTCAACCACGGAGCCACCAGGGAAGTCCCTGGTTGCATTTCTTTACACTAACAATGAAATATCAGAAAGGAAATGTAAACAAGCAATCCTTTTTTTAATGGCATCAAAAAAATAAAATGCTTAGGGATAAACCTCACCAAGGAGGTGAAAGACTTATATACTGAGAACTACAAAACATTAGTAAAGGAAGCTGAAGATGATTCAAAGAAATGGAAAGACATCCCACGCTCTTGGATGGGAGGAATTAATACTGTTAAAATGGCTATACTACCCAAAGCAATCTACAGATTTAATGTGATCCCTATCAAATTACCCATGACATTTTCCCCAGAACTAGAACAAATAATCCTAAAATGTATCTGGAACCATAAAAAGTCAGAAATGTGAACACAATCCCCAGGAAAAAGAACAAAGCAGGAGGCATAACCCTCCTAAACTTCAGAAAATACTACAAAGTTACAGTAATCAAAGCCGCATTGTACTGGCACAGAAAGAGATACATGGATCAATGGAATAGAATAGAGAGCTAAGAAATAAACCCACACACCTATGGTCAATTAACCTTTGACAAAGGAGGCAAGAATATACAATGGGGAAAAGACAGTCTCTTCAGCAAGTGGTGTTTTGAAAGTTGGAGAGCCGTATGCAAATCAGTGAAGTCAGAACATACCCTCACACCATACACAAAAATAAACTCAAAACGGCTTATATGCTTAAATATAAGATAGGACACCTTATAACTCCTAGAAGAGAACATAAGCAAAACATTCTCTGACAAAAGTCATACCAAAATTTTCCTAGGTAGTTCTCCCTAGGCAGTACAAATACAGTAAGTCACCTACATACGAACCTTCACGTTGCAAACTTTCAAAGATGCAAACGTCCATTCGCGTGTCCAATCCTGTAAGTTAGTTCACGTGTCTGGCATACATTGTCACGTACGTGCTTCCTCTATATGTGGTTGTGCTTTTGTGTACTTTACAGTACTGTATAGAGTACAGTAGTACAGTACCTTTATTTCAAGCCCAAGATGTCTGGAAGCAAGCGTAAAAGCAGAGGTGATGTAGCTGGTACTGTTAAGAAGCGCCAAGCGATAATGACGGAAACAAAAGTGAAAGTAATTGAGAGAGTAGAGCGAGGCAAATAGATGTTAGACATCGCTCATTCTTATAATATGAATCATTCAATCATTGGCACGAATCTAAAGAACAAGGACAAGATCATGGAACATGTGAAGTCTGCTGTGCCGACGATGTTGACACAATATCCAAGAAGCATGGAAAAGTGATGGAGGAGATGGAGAAACTTCTCAGTGTGCGGGTGCAGGATCAACATCAGCGCTGAGTCCTGCTCAACTTAACGCTGATTCAAGAGAAAGCTAAAAGCCTTTATGAAGACTTGAAGAAGAAACACGGCAAAGAATCAGAGGGCACATCTTTTAATGCCAGCCATGGCTGGTTTCATCGGTTCAAGGCTAGAGCCAGCCTTCACAATGTAAAAGTAAGTGGAGACCATTGCAACAAAAAGAATAAAATACTTAGGAATAAACCTACCTAGGGAGACAAAAGACCTGTATGCAGAAAACTATAAGACACTGATGAAAGAAATTAAAGATGATACCAACAGATGGAGAGATATACCATGTTCTTGGATTGGAGGAATCAACATTGTGAAAATGAGTATACTACCTAAAGCAATCTACAGATTCAATGCAATCCCTATCAAATTACCAATGGCATTTTTTACGGAGCTAGAACAAATCATCTTAAAATTTGTATGGAGACACAAAAGACCCCGAATAGCCAAAGCAGTCTTGAGGCAAAAAAAATGGAGCTGGAGGAATCAGACTCCCTGACTTCAGACTATACTACAAAGCTACAGTAATCAAGACAATATGGTACTGGCACAAAAACAGAAACATAGATCAATGGAACAAGATAGAAAGCCCAGAGATTAACTCACGCACCTATGGTCAACTAATCTATGACAAAGGAGGCAAAGATATACAATGGAGAAAAGACAGTCTCTTCAATAAGTGGTGCTGGGAAAACTGGACAGCTACATGTAAAAGAATGAAATTAGAATACTCCCTAACACCATACACAAAAATAAACTCAAAATGGACTAGAGACCTAAATATAAGACTGGACACTATAAAACTCTTAGAGGAAAACATAGGAAGAACACTCTTTGACATAAATCACAGCAAGATCTTTTTTGATCCACCTCCTAGAGTAATGGAAATAAAAACAAAAATAAACAAGTGGGACCTAATGAAACTTCAAAGCTTTTGCACAGCAAAGGAAACCATAAACAAGACGAAAAGACAACCCTCAGAATGGGAGAAAATATTTGCAAATGAATCAACGGACAAAGGATTAATCTCCAAAATATATAAACAGCTCATTCAGATCAATATCAAAGAAACAAACACCCCAATCCAAAAATGGGCAGAAGACCTAAATAGACATTTCCCCAAAGAAGACATACAGACGGCCACGAAGCACATGAAAAGCTGCTCAACATCACTAATTATTAGAGAAATGCAAATCAAAACTACAATGAGGTATCACCTCACTCCTGTTAGAATGGGCATCATCAGAAAATCTACAAACAACAAATGCTGGAGAGGGTGTGGAGAAAAGGGAACCCTCTTGCACTGTTGGTGGGAATGTAAATTGATACAGCCACTATGGAGAACAATATGGAGGTTCCTTAAAAAACTAAAAATAGAATTACCATATGACCCAGCAATCCCACTACTGGGCATATACCCAGAGAAAACCGTAATTCAAAAAGACACATGCACCCGAATGTTCATTGCAGCACTATTTACAATAGCCAGGTCATGGAAGCAACCTAAATGCCCATCAGCAGACGAATGGATAAAGAAGTTGTGGTACATATATACAATGGAATATTACTCAGCCATAAAAAGGAACGAAATTGAGTCATTTGTTGAGACGTGGATGGATCTAGAGACTGTCATACAGAGTGAAGTAAGTCAGAAAGAGAAAAACAAATATCGTATATTATTGCATGTATGTGGAACCTAGAAAAATGGTACAGATGAGCCAGTTTGCAGTGCAGAAGTTGAGACACAGATGTAGAGAATGGACATATGGACACCAAGGGGGAAAACTGCGGTGAGGTGGGGATGGTGGTGTGCTGAATTGGGCGATTGGGATTGACATGTATACACTGATGTGTACAAAATTGATGCCTAATAAGAACCTGCAGTATAAAAAAAACAAACAAAACAACTAATACTAAACTTTCATTGGGTTATTTGTATGGAAATATGTTAATATAAATGTTTCAGACATTACATGAAATTTCTAAAAATCTTATATGTTCTGGTATAATGTTATAAGTAATAATCCTAGTTATTACTTTCAAATGTATATCTCAGAAATAACTAATTTTCTTGTCAACTGCATTATTATGAACTTTCATCAAATCTTTAACCGTGGTCATTTTTAAGTCTTTTGTCATTTACAGACAGTTCTGGGTGTACTCTGATGATTTTGCAAATATGTTCCTATAAAAGGGTTTCATCTTCAAGAAATTCATGGAAAAGACTCTGACAAGTACAGGTTTCTGGTAACTGACTGTACTGCTGAACTGAATGAATAAGCATTTTCAGAACTCTAATGAAAAACTGATGAACTCATAAAAGTGCTAACAAAAGATCAAGATGAAAAAAACAAATTAATTACATGGGACTGAGTGAACTGATGAGGATGAGTATAATTTTTGTGACTTTCTGTCTGAATTAAAAAAAACAAAAATCCCACAAGGACTCAGAGGCAAAGAATATACAAATCAATTTTCACTGCAAAGTAAAGGAGCTGTTACAGTGGAGGATTACTGGACTGAATGTCAATATTATGACATAGTATGAGTGTGTTTCATGTTTGGTAATTGCAATCATTGTTGCTTTTGTTGTGGTCACCCATGTACAATACTTGGTGTCAGTCTATTTATCCCTTGTAAAAAAAAAAAATAAAAAAAAAAATAAGTGGAGAGACAGCAAGTGCAGATAGGGTAGCTGTCCAGGAACTTCCAGAAACACTTTGAGAAATTATTGATGATGGTGTGTATTTACCCAACCAGGTTTTTAATGTGGATGAGACACAACTGTACTGGAAGAGGATGCCAGACCGAAGTTACGTCAGTAAGGAGGAAAAGTTGATGCCGGGCTGTAAAGCAGCAAAGGATAGGCTAACTGTTGTTTGGTGGCAATGCTTCCGGTGGATTGAAGCTGAAACCTCTCTTAGTTTATCATTCACAGAACCCAAGAACCCTTAAAAACATAGCCAAGGGCTCTCTTCCTGTTGTGTGGAAGCATAACCCCAAATCCCGGATTACACAGGCCACGTTCCAGGACTGGTTTTGCCACCACTTTATCCCAGATGTAGAGAAATATTGCTTGGAGAAGGACGTTCCAGCAAAACATTCTTTTGCTGCTCGACTATGCTCTGGGCCACCCCCATTCATGGATGACTTTCATCCCAACGTCAAAGTACTGCATCTGTCACCAAATACTACGTTGCTCATCCAACCTATGGACCAGGGCGTTATAGCGACTTTCAAGAAATATTATTTATGTCACACTTTTTGTCAGGCAGTAAAGGTAAGTGACAAATCAGGAGCAACCTAGGGACAACTTTGGGAGGACTATAACATCTACAAGACCATAAAAAACATTGACTTTGCATGGTGTGAGGGTATGGCGGTCACGATGAATGGGGTTTGGAAGAACCTTTGCCCACAGTTTGTTCATGATTTTTGTGGATTTGAGAAGGTAGATCAGAAGTCCGAAGAGGTCTTCAGCAACGTAGTGACCCTCAGCGAGAAGCTGGAGCTAGATCTGCAAGAGGACGATTTCGCTGAACTCCTTGCTGTGCAACATGAGGAGCTTAATGATGGAATTGGAGGCCCAGATAAAGGATGAAGAGGGACAGGAGGAAGAAAAAGTAACTGAAGAACTGAAGAGATTCACGACACAGAAAATGGCAAGGGAATCTTCGTTATTTGAGGAAGCACTGTTAGTTTTTGAGGCACAGGACCCGAACCTAGAATGGGACCCAAAGGTGGCAGCAGCCATTCAGATTGCAATCCAGTGTTACCTTGTCATCTATGATGAGAAAAAAAAAAAGAGCTACTACCCAGACATCAATGGATCATTCTTTCAAGAGGGCAGATAGAATTAAATCCAGCAAGGAACCAGAACCTTTGCCATCAACGTCAGGTATGAGTGAAATTGCAGCTTGCCCTCTGTCTCCTACTGCTGATAATCCTTCACCCCTACCATCTCCCACCTCCCCTCCCTCCTCCAATCAGTAACTCTGCTCGCCTGTTCCCTCGATGCCAGCCCGAGTATCCCAGCTGTTGTACTGTATTACTGTACTTTTCAAGTTACTGTACTGTAAGATTAAAAATGCTTTCTTTGTTTTTGTGCTTGTTTTTTATGTATTGTTTGCGTGAAAAGTATTATAAACCTATTACGGTACAATACCATATAGCCGACTGTGTAAGTTGGGTACCTAGGCGAACTTTGTTGGACTTACAAACAAATTGAACTTACAAACGCACTCTTGGAACAGAACTTGTTCATATGTAGGGGACTTACTGTAAAAGCAAAAAAAGAAACAGGAACTAATCAAACTTATAAGCTTTTGCACAGCAAAGGAAACCATAATCAAAATGAAAATACAACCTATGGACTGGGAGAAAATATTAGCAAATGATGAGACTGACAAGGGCTTAATTTCCAAACTATACAAACAGCTCATACAACTCAATAACAAAATAACAAATAACTCAATGGAAAAATGGGTAGAAGACCTAAATAAACATTTCTCCAAAGAAGACATACAGAGAGCCAATAGGCACATGAAAAGATGCTCATCATCACTAATTATTAGATAAATGCAAATCCAAATTACAATGAGGTATCACTTCACACTGATCAGAATGGCCATCATTAAAAAAAAAATCTACAATTAACAAATGCTGGAGGGGGTATGGAGAAAAGGGAACCCTTCTACACTGTCGGTGGCCATGTAAGTTGGTGCAGCCACTATGGAAAACAGTATGGAGGTTCCTCAAGAAAACTATAAAGAGAGTTGCCATATGATCTAGCAATCCCACTTGTGGACATATATCTAGACAAAACTATAATTCAAAAAGATACATGAAACCCTATGTTCATAGCAGCACTATTTATAACAGCCAAGACATGGAAACAACCTAAATGGTCATTGAAAAATGAGTGTATAAAGATGGTGTGGTATACGTATACAAAAGATATTACTCAGACATAAAAAAGAATGAAATAATGCCATTTGCAGCAACATGGATGGACCTAGAGATAATGCTACTAAGTGAAGTAAGTCAGAGAGAGAAAGACAAATACCATATAATATCACTTATATGTGGAATCGAAAACAGGACACAAATGAGCATG
Source organism: Eschrichtius robustus (assembly GCF_028021215.1). NCBI lineage: Eukaryota > Metazoa > Chordata > Mammalia > Artiodactyla > Eschrichtiidae > Eschrichtius > Eschrichtius robustus. The sequence goes on along the minus strand of NC_090832.1, from coordinate 74,405,556 downwards.
TCAGCGAAACAGAAACAAACACACAGATATAGAAAAGAGAGTTGTGGTTGCCAAGGAGAGAGTGAAGGAAAGATTGGGAGTTTTGGAATAGCAGAAGCAAACTATTCTACATAGGATGGACAACCCACCAAGACCTACTGTATAGCACAGGAAACTATATTCAATATCCTGTGATAAACCATAATGGAAAAGAATATATATAGATATATAGATATAGATATATAGATATAGATAGATATATAGATAGGTATATATAAAACTGAATCACTTTGCTGCACAGCAGAAATTAATACAACAATGTGTAAAGGCTGCAGAGGGTGTGGAGAAAAGGGAACCCTCCTGAACTGTTGGTGGGAATGTAAACTGATACAGCCACTATGGAGAACAGTATGGAGATTCCTTAAAAGCTAAAAAATAGAACTACCATATGACCCAGCAATCCCACTACTGGGCATATACCCGGAGAAAACCATAATTCAAAAAGATACATGTACCACAATGTTCACTGTAGCACTATTTACAATAGCCAGGACATAGAAGCAACCTAAATGTCCATCGACAGATGAATATATAAAGAAGATGTGGCACATCTATACAATGGAGTATTACTCAGCCATAAAAAGGAACAAAATTGAGTTATTTGCAGTGAGGTGGTTGGACCTAGAGTCTGTCATACAGAGTGAAGTAAGTCAGAAAGAGAAAAACAAATACCGTACGCTAACACATATGTATGGAATCTAGAAAAATGGTACTGACGAACCTAGTGACAGGGCAGGAATAAAGACACAGATGTAGAGAACGGACTTAAGGACACAGGGGGCAAGGGGAGACAGGGACGTAGTGAGAGAGTAGCACTGACATATATACACTACCAAATGTAAAATAGCTAGTGGTAAGCTGCCGCATAGCACAGGGAGATCAGCTCGGTGCTTTATGTCCCCCAGAGGGGTGTGATAGGGAGTGTGGGAGGGAGGCTCAAGGAGGGGGGGGGGGGTGGAAATGGGGAATATATGTGTACATATAGCTGATTCACTTTGTTGTAAAGCAGAAACTAATACAGTGTTATAAAGTAAGTATACTCCAATAAACATGTATTTAAAAACCCCACAGCATTGTAAATCAACTACACTTGAAAATATTTCTTAAGTGCAAACAATTTTCTGAATGTAAGTTTTACTGTGTGTGTGTGTACCACAGGTTCAATATATATGAATTATGTCAAATTGATTACATTGCTTTTCAAAATAAAGAATTTTTGATATGTTACATCAGCCTCATGTTATAAATGCAGAAAAACTATATTATTTTTTTCTAAAGTTCAGAAATAGCCATTTTGCTCATTCGGTATACTATAAACCACTAACTATTAAAAAGGGATTCGTGACTTCTTCCTTCCAAAGAAATATTTCTCCACTCACACAAGTTTAATAGAATGTTCCACCATGAACTGACTTCCCACCTTAGAGACACGAGATTTGCATCCTGAAACCTCTTTCTTGCAAAAATGTCCAAATATCATCCTAGCATTACAGAAAAGAAATGCTTTTTTCCAGATCTCAAATTCCATACAACTTTAGTCAAGACATCATGTATGTTTTTTTTTTCACACACACACAGACTGTATTTTATTTTTACAAGAGATAAATCAACTGACACCAAGCACTGTAAATCGATGACCACAACAAAAGCAACAATGATTGCGATTACCAAACACGAAACACACTCATACTATGTCATAGTATTGACATTCAGTCCAGTAATCCTCCACTGTAACAGCTCCTTTACTTTGCAGTGAAAGACATCATGCATTTTTAAATAATCAGCACTCACCTGAGGTCTTTAAAAATCAACATAAACATAATTTTGTGTTCTCTTTCATTTACTCTGGTTCTAAGTGGTCATTTCTAAACGAAAGTATTTAAATATGTTAACGTCGTCTTATAACATCATAATTTCAAATGACTACCGTGTCTCCAAAGATGAAATATGAGGAACTCACAATTAAGCTCTCCAAAGTTTTGCTCTCTGAATGTGTATGACCCTTCTGCTGAACTCCACACTGTTCATTATTCTCTGAGAATATTCTTTTTCTTGTATGGCCATCTCACATGCTCTTTCATTTCATGAAGTTTTTTCCTACAATGTTATGCCTAGTTTATTTCTGAGAATATGCATTATTTCAGAATGATATTTATAGACACAAAGACTTCTCTATAATTCCCTGAGAGTTTCAAGAACTCCTTCTTTTTTTTTTTTAATACCTAGATTCTGAAGCTCTCCACAAAGCATTACTAAACTTGCATTTACATAAGTATCTACATATTAATCACACATTAATGCATTCACAATTGTATTATGATTTATTGCTAATTTTGGAGCTGTCTTATTTACCACCCTCTTGGAAATCACTTTAATATTTGCACTTAGGATTTGAAAGAGAATGGATAAATAAAAACCTGAAGAATATGCAAATACAATTTATATATTTCTCATAAAATTAGGTGATTATCTAACCTTTATCCAGAAAAAAAAGAAGAGCCCAGATACTCTGCAGGCATGATCCTCGAGAATGTGTGGTCTTCCAGCAGGAAAACATGCAGTAATCCATGTGGCAGAGTTTACCTGTGACCAGCTGGGGTTAGTGACCTACGCATTCCTTACATGCAACATATCAGGAGTGGGAAAAGGGAATTTGTCCGTTGTGGCAATAAGTATAATGAAGATTTGTAGCAGGTCATGCTCATATGTTCAACACAGGTACAATCAAAAGTTTGCTCAATTCTGGTAGGTCTAAGTCTGTATCTGTTACCTTGTCTTTAACGAGGAAATGTCAGAACTGACTTACCAAAAACAAAAGTGCTTTGTTTGTTTGTTTGTTTTAATTAGAGTCACGGTGAGTAAGGCAGAGTTCAGAACAGCTAATGTGACTTAGTGATTCTCTCATCAGGAAATACAGTTTCTACTTCCCTGTTTATTCTCCGCATCCTGTAGTAAGTAAAGTTTCAATGAAAGATAAATCTACAGCGTGAAAAGAAAAGAAAACTTACATGTGTTGATAAGGTCATTTTGACAGGTTTTACCACGTATGTCAGTGTTTCCGGGGAGGGACACAAGCCAGAGCTCCCTACTCTGACATTTTCTCTGATGTCATTCCCCTTGATCCTCAATTTGAAAGTGGATAAAAATGTTTTCTATGCTTTCTTCTTTAAGAAATTAAATAAAGAATGCTTTCTAGACATGATCCTCTAATGATTTGCAGTCAGTGGTCATCAACAGAGGAAAAGCACAGAATCTCATCCCCACAGAAGGGTGACATTCAGTCAGGTAAGAAAATTCTCCCCGAAATCAGAGCTTCATCTTTAACATGCAATCAAAGGCTTTCACAGGTTCTTCATCACTCTGCACTCAGCCCTACCATATGGGATTGGCTCTGAGAATCTCACATCAGATGACTGACAAACATGTCATAGTACACTGATCTGGTACCAGATCCTGCCTCTCTTAATGATCTCCCACAGGGACATTGGAATATTCTAGGATATTTCCTGGAGCCCTCTATTCTACACAGGTACACTTCCAAGTAGAAACAGGAGCTTGGATTCTCACTGGGACCCCTGCTCTGTCCAACCAACCTCTCTAGAAATATGATGTTCTAATCTCTCCTGATTAGAACATTTCAAGGTCTCTCCCTGTGCTAATTTAGTAAAGGTAAAAGAGAAACAAGAAAGAGCGAACTATGCAGGGAGCAATATATAAGATTCCTTTACTTAACGTATTTATCTGATATACCCAAATACTGAGAAATATAGATTCATTTCATAATGTTCAAGAAAAGAGGAGGAGGAACCTCCATGCCAACAGTATATATAAAATGGAATCAATATTGCATAAGCTCCAGCTTAAGCTTAGCTACGAGGTACTAACCCTTCTCATAAAGAAGCAATAGTTCTCCATCATTTGAAGCACACTGAGGACTCAGACAGCTGGACACTGAAGGTGTAGCCTCCTCACTCGAATTCTGTACCTGCATCACAGAGCAGTGAAATATTCCCAAAGAATTATTAAGGATGAGGGGGGGAGGCGAAATAAAAAAGATGAATCCATAGTCTGTCCTACCGTCTGTTCTGTTGGATATTACCACCATCTTGGCCCAATATGATCTTCCCACTTTTCTCTGGGTCTCCCTACTTTCCACCTCCATCCTCTCATTATATCTTACCTACACTTGGGAACGACTCTAGTTTTTCCACTTATCTTTATCAACAAGTAATCCAAATAGCAACTGTGTATATAACTCCTTAGAAACCTCAGGTTTGACTCAGTAATAATACATGACCTTCAAAGTCCAAAGTTTTCCTAATTCCCTTTATTATTATTTTTTTTCTAATTTCCATGTACTTACACTCTTAAGACCTCCACTGTTCTCAGGTTCGTCTTCCCTGCAAAATCTGTCAACCTAGACATAGACTTAAGTACCACCCTCTAATTATCTCCTAGGGAATCCAGTTTTTAAAAAAGCCTCAGCAAGCCTTATGGACTTTATTAAAGACTCTTTAAGATAACCCATGGGAGATAGCAGCACACCCACAGATATCTATCTAATACACCCTCAGAGTAATTTTTTTTTTCCCTTTTATAAAGTCTCTTCTGGCCAATGAAGACTCTCAGCTCTTCTTCTTCAACATATGCAGTGTCTCACCCTTCTGATTACTCTCTGCTCTATCCCAGGTCCACTCCCTTTCCTGATATTACATTCTTTCCCAATTTTGTATGTTGGTAAAATCAAATAACATAAAATATAACATGTTAGTTATTACAAAGTGCACCGTTCAGTGATATTAAATGCATTCATATTATTGGACGATCAACATCACCATTTATCTTTCTAATTCTTTTCTACATTTTAAAAGTGTAACTCTATATCCTTTAAATATAACTTTCCTTTTTGTGCCATAACAACCTGAAAAGCGTCATTACCCTCCCAATTTCTATGGTTTTGACTACACTAAGTACCCCCATATAATTGAAATAAGTAGTTGTATTGTTATGACTCACTAAAAGTCACAAAAATGGCATTTTTGGTAGCTAAATTTCCTCAAGATTCATCCATGTTGTAGCATATTCCTAGATCTTTTCCTTTTTAACACTGAATAATATTGTATTATATGGGTATACCACACTTTGCTTATCCAGGAACTAGTGGATGAACACTTAGGTTGCTTTCATATTTTAGCTACTGTGATTATTACTGCTCTAAACACTGGAGTACAAATATTTCTTTAAGACCCTGATTTCAATACCTTTGGGTATACCTCATAGTAAAATTCCTGGATCATGTAGTAATTCTATTTTTCAATATCTGAAAAATTGCCATACTCTTTTGCAAAGCAGCTGTATCATTCTGCATTCCCTCTGACATAGCACAATGGTTCCAACTCCCTCACATCCTCACCAATAGTTGTTTTCTGCTTGTGTATGTGTGTGTGTGCTTGTGTGTATATGCATGCACACAAATATATAAACATGCATTTAGTGATATGGAGCATCTATTCAAGTGCTTAGTCATTTGTACATCTTTTTGAAGAACCATCTATTCAGGTCTTTTACCCATTTTTGAATCAGGGTGTTTGCTTTTTGTTCAGTTGTAGGAGTTCTCTGTATATTCTGAATAGAAATCTCTTGTCAGATAGATGGCTCTGAAATATTTTCTCCCATCTTGTGGGTTGCCATTTTATTCTGTTTACATTTCTTTGATACACATTTTTTTTTTAACTTCTGTACTGCAAATTGTTTATTTTTTTGTTAGCTGTACCTTGGTTGTTCCTTCGTTTCATATGGAGGAAAACACTGCCAAATCCAATATCATGAAGCTCTTGTCCTGTATCTTCTTCTAAGACTTTTTATATTATTAGGTTTTATATTTAGTTTCTTGATACGTTTTCATTAATTTTTGCATATGATGTTAGGTAAGGGTCCATCTTCCTTCTTTTGCATGTTGCCCACAAGACTTCTCAGCACCATGTGTTGAAAATACTATCCTTTCTACTTTGAAAAGTCTTGGCAACTTGTCAAAAATCATTTGGCCATATATCAGGGTTTATTTCTGGGTGTTGTATTCTATTCTATTCTATTGGTCTTGAATAAGGGAGAAAATAGTATAACCTATCCAGGTTGATGAAGAACATAAAGAAAGACCAGGACTGAGAATTAGGAGGGCAATATAAAACAGCAGGGAGTAAAAGACAGTGTGAGAGAAGATCTTGTATTTGCGAGTTCATGGAAATAGGATCATGCTAAAACCACCAAACGCCTGACTTTGAACAATACGGTAAATGTGCCAGCAAGAAACATAACACTTACCCATCTCTGGGAAATATAGTATGGGCATAAAGATAAACTACACACGAATATATTAAAAAGGGAAGGGTTTTCATGGTGTGAGAATATTGTGGCATTTGAAATACAATTTACTTCTGTTCTACCATTGTCTCTAAAATTTATCAAAGTGTATATACAAGCAATTCCAATTCTGGTAATGTGCTTGACAGGTTTATATATGAACTTCAGTAGAGCAGTAAATGTACATTCGTAGTAGGACTGTTCCCTAAACCAAAAAACCAAACACAAAAACTGCAAAGACTAGCGTTCACTTTGTCAACACACATACAGATGCAATGATGGTTAACGGTCCGAAAACAGAAGGTGAGCATGGGTGCAAGAGGTTAATCCCCAGGCTGGGGTGGGGTGCAGAGTTTGAGGGTAACACAAGTAGAAAAGGCTTTTTTCCTATCCTTGATTTTTGAGGTATGGAAATTCACAGGTCACTACCTTCATTTCAAACTGAATGAATGCACTATTCAATTTTTTTAAACAGGCGAAGTAAACATGAGTGATAATAAATTTCAAACTGTCGCTAATCAAATAAGATACTAAGAAAACTGAAATAATATGATTTAAGAATGAAGTAGAGAGATTGTCCAACATGGTAGCATTCAAAGACCCAGAGCTTGATGCCTCTCATGGGCACACCAAAGTCACAACTGTTTACAGAACAGCAATTGATGAAAAAGGCCGGGACCTACCCTAAAAGATGTTTTACAGCTAAAGATATAAGGAAGGCACCTCGACAAGACAGAAAGGAAGGGCAAAATCTCAATAGAGTCAAGACCCATACCACCAAGTGGGTGGCCCACAAATGGGAGAATAATTACAATTTCAGAGGTGCTCCCAGGTAGCAAGGGGTATGAAGCCAACATCAGGCTCCCAAGCCCAGGGATCCTGTTGTGGAAAGAAGAGTTCCTAGAAAGTTGGGCTTTGAAGACCAGTAGTGCTTATTTTCCAGAGAGCCAGAGGGTTGTGGGAAATAGAGATTCCACTCTTAAAAGATGCTCACAAAATCCCACATGATCTGAGAATCAGAACAGAAGCAGTCATTTGAAAGGATCCCGGGTCACACCTACCTCCTGATCTTGGAGAGTCTCCCAGAGAGGCAAGAGGCAACTACAGCACAGCCTCAGGGACAGAGACACTGGCAGCAGCCATTCGGGGGAGCTCCTTCTACCTCGTGGACGCTGGTACCAGCAAGCATAATTTCAGAATCCTCCCTGTAGCTTATCAGCCCCAGGGCCGAGCCCCACCCATTTCCACCAGACTACAGACACAAGTACTAGGATGCTGCAGGCCAAGCAACTAACTGAGCAGGGGCATAGCCCCATCCACCAGCAAACAGGCTGCCTTCAGATCCTCTCAGTGCACAGCTGCCCCTGGACATGGGTCCAGCCACCAAAAGCCCCAGGACCAGCCTCCACACCTCAGTGGACAGGCACCAGCCCCAGAGTCCCTGGCCCCTCTGACAAGTGAGCCTGCTCTGGCCTTGGAGTCAGCCTCACCATCGGCAGGTGGTAACTGCACACGGACTGGATGGAGCTTGGACCTACCCAACAGCAAACCTGCTTTAGCAGTGGGATCAGCCTCATACACCAACAGGCACACACCAGCTCCAGGAATACCACAGCCCAGCAGCCTGTGTAACCAGGCCACTTAATTGCAGGCCAGAAGCAGCCATGGACTCAGCTGGGTCCTGACCCTGCCCATCAGAATGCCAACACAAGATTAGGGATATCCCCGGCCCTGCAGAGAGCTGTGTCAGGAACAGTGATCCAACACCAACTCTGTGGCTCCTGGGCCCTGCAGCCAGAACGCAGAACCTGTCTCTTCCTCCCAGTAGCCAGCATAGCCCCAGAACCAGTGACTGGGCACTAGCCCTGATATCACCTGGACTGCAATTCTACCCATAAGTGAACCAGCACCAGATTTGGTGTCCCCCAGAGTTGTGCAGCCAGCTGCCTTATGATTTAGTCTCACCAAGCAGCACAGAGAGCCGCCATACAAGGCAGAGCCTGGCAAACAAGCAGTCTGGGGGCAGCCAAGCCTACCAGACTACCCACAGTAGTCAGCCCACCACAGCAGAAGAGCCCAAGCAGCCCACATAGGGGGTACACCTAGAATATATAGCTCTAGTGACCAGGGGAGAGGGGGCTGCTGGGACCCATAGGACAGCTCCTACAAAAGGCCACTTCCCCAAGGTCAGGAAATGTAACGAACCTACTACACACATAGCAATAAAAACAGGAAGTTAAGAAAAATGAGGTGACACAGAAACACGATCCAAATGAAGGACCAAGATAAGAATTCAGAAGAAGATCGAAGTGAAGTAGAGATAGCCAATCTCCTCAACAAAGGGTTCAAGGTAATGACTGTAAAGATGATCAAAGAACTCAGGAGAAGAATGGACGACCAGAGCAAGAAGTTAGAATTTTTTTAAAAAGAGTTAGACCATTAAAGAACAACAAAACAGAGATGAGGAATACAATAACTGAAATGAAAAATACATTAAAGGAAACTACTGTAGACTAAATGATACAGAGGAATGAATCAGAAAACTGAAGGACAGAGTACTGGCAATCACTGGAGATGAACGGTAAAACAATAGATTACAATGAAATGAGGAAAGTTGAACAGACTTGTGAAACAACATCAAGTGTACTAATATTTGCATTATACTGGTCCCAGAAGCAAAAAGGAAAGACAAAGCAGTGTAGAACATACCTGAAGACATAAGAGTTGAAAACTTCCCTAACCTGGGAAAGAAAACAGACATCCAAGTCCAGTAAACACAGTAAGGCCAAAACAGGATCAACCCAAAGAGGACCACACCAAGACTCATTGTAATTAAAATGGAAAAAAAAATAAATAAAGATAAAAAGACACTATTAAAAGGAGCAAAGGAAAAGCAACAAGTTACAAACATGGGAAATTGCATAAAGTTATCTGCTGACTTTTCAGGATAACCTCTGCATGCCAGAAGGGAGTGGCATGGTATATTTAAAGTCATGAAAGGGAAAAGCCTATAAGCAAAAATACTCTACCCAGCAAGGCTCTCCTTCAGATTTGATGGTGAGATCTAAAGTTTTACAGAGAAGCAAAACTAAAAGAGCTCAGCATCGCCAAACCAGCTTTATGAGAAATCTTAAAGGGGCTTTTCTAAGTGAAAAAGAAAAGGTCACGATTGAAACATAAAAATTAGGAAAGGAAACTTACTAAAGGAAAAACCTCATTGGTTAAGGCAAATATTCAACAAAGGTAGTAAATCAACCATGGACACAGCTAATAGGAAGGATAAAAAAAAAAAAAAAAAAAAAAAAAAAAAAACACTAATAAAATCATCTATATTCACAATAAGAAGTTAAGGGACACACAAAACAAGTAGATGTAAAATATAAGGTCAAATTCAGTAACTGTGGGGGAGCAGAGTAACAATGCAGGGTTGTTAGTGTCCATGTGAAATTAAGAGCTCAGCAACTTAAATAATCACACACACACACACACACACACACACACACATAAACAAAACTGAAAGAAATCCAAACATAATATTAAAGATAGTCCTCACATCACAGATGAAGGGAATAAAAGGGGAAGAAAGGAACACTGAAGAAATTAAAGAGGGATTCTAAAAATACCCAAGACAAATGAAAATGAACACACAATGATCCAAAATCTATGGGACACAGCCAACGCAGTTCACAGGGGGAAGTTATAGTGATACAAGCTTATTCTTAGGAATCAAGAAAAATATCAAATAAACAACCTAACATTACACCTGAAGGAATTAGAAAAAGAAGAAAAAACAAAACTCAAAGATGTCAGAAAGAAAAATTAAGAAAACTATACCATATGCAATGACATCAAAAAGAATAAGATACCTAGGAATAAACACACCTAAGCAGGTAAAAGACATGTGCTCAGAAATCTATCAGCCATTGGTGAAAGAAGTTGAAGACCACACAAAAAGATGGAAAAATATAGCATGTGCATCGACTAGAAGAGTTAATACTGTTAAAATAACCATACTACCAAAGACAATCTACAGATTTAATGCAATCCCTATCAGAATACCAAAGCATTTTCACAGAACTTGAAAAAGTAATTTTAAAATTTGTATAGAAACACAAAGACCCCTAATAGCCAAACAATCTTGAGAAAGAACACAGCTGGAGGCATCACGCACCTTGACTTCAGACTATACTGCAAAGTGACAGTAATCAAAGAGAAAGGTACCAGAGCGAAAACAGACACAAAGATCACTGGAATAGAATAGAGATCCCAGAAATAAGCCCACACACTTATATTTAATTGATTTATGACAAAGCAGGCAATATGGAGAAAAAACTGTCTCTTCAATAAGTGGTACTGGGAAAACTGGTCAGCTACATGGAAAAGAATAAAATTAGATTATTTTAGCACACCATATATAAAATAAATGCAAAACTGAATAAAGACCTAAATGTAGGACCAGAAACCATAAAACCCCTAGAGGAAAATATAGAACATTCTTCAACATAAATGATAGCAACAGTTTTAGGTTCAGTCTACTAAGGCAAATGAAACAAAAGCAAAAATAAACAAATGGGACTTCACTAAACTTAAAAGATTTTGCACAGCAAAGGAAACCAAAGACAAAATGAAAAGACAACCTGCTGAGGGAGAGACAATATTTGCACATGATAAGAGGTTAACATCAAAAAAGATGACCAAGCAAGGGTTCATACCTAAACTACAGAAACAGCACATACAACTCAATATCAAAAAAACACGCAAAATCTTTTTTAAAAAAATGAGAAGACCTAAATAGACATTTTTTTCCAAGGAAAAACTACATATAGACAGCCAGAACTCACAAAGATGCTAAACATAGCTAATCGGCAGTAAAACGCAAATCAAAACTATGAGATATATCACCTCAGTCTTGTCAGAATGGCTGTCATCCAAAAGATCACAAATAACAAAGGTTAGTGAGGATGTGGAGAAAGGGAAACTCTTGTACACTCTTGATGTGAATGTGAAGTAGTGCAGCTACTGTGGAAAGCAGAATGGAGGTTCCACAAAAAAAACTAAAAATAGAACTACCATAATATCCAGCAATTTCACTGTTGGGTATATCAGAAGAAAACAAAAACACTATTTCAAAAAAAAAATAACTGCACACCAATGTTCATAACAGTGTTATTTGCCATAGCCAAGATATAGAGTCAAACTAAGTGTTCATCAATAGCTTAGTGGATAAAAAAGAGTTTTTATGATGACTTCAGCAAAAAATGAAATTTTGCCATTTGCAAGAACATGGATGGATTTGGAGGGTATTATGCTTAGTAAAATAAGCCGCAGAGAAAACAAGCACGGCATGTTATGAGAAAAAAAGCATGGTATGGTATGAGAAAACAAGCATGGTATGTTATCACTTACACGTGGCATCTAAAAAATTGAATACAATAACAACAAAAAAACAGACTCACAGATTAAAGAACAGACTAGTGGTTACCAGCAGGGAGAGATAGGGTGGAGGAGCAAAATAGTGGTAGGAGATTTTGAGGTACAATCCACTATGTATAAAATCAATAATCTACAGTGATGTACTGTATAGCATGGGGAATATAGCCACTCTTTTATAATAACTATAAATGGAGAAGAACCTAAACATTTATGAATCACTATGCTGTACCTCTGAAACTAATATAATAATGTAAATTAACTATAGATCAATAAAATATAAAGTAAGAAACAATAAAGGGGAGACACAGATGATTAGATAGAAATCAATTAAATAAACACAAGTTTTGGAAATCAAGGAATTAAAAAAACAACACGTAAGACACAGCATTGGCATTTAAAGTGTACAATCTATTCATTTAAAAGAAATCATTTAAGTGGTAAAAAATGGTACCCATTCTCACAATTTTGTATATCTAGGATAAATTATTATCTACAAAAATATGTTACAAATATTCACTCAAAAAGAAAGAGAAAATTGGGATAAACCCATTTTAGTATACAAATTTAATATCAAAGTCTCTATGCAAAATTGATTTGAATAAGTTCTGTTAGCCACTTCTAGTTTCTTTGTGATGTAAAATCTTTTAAAGCATAAAAATCAGCCTTTCTACATTATTCCATTAGACATACATAGAAGTTAAAAGAAATGAGAAGACAGAACAATCAACCAGGAAGGTGAATTTACTGAGAAACAGTCATTCGTTCTCCCTCCTCCTTTTCTTTTCCTCCTTTTCCAGGTCTCTTTCGGTTCCGATCAAGAGAAATCTTGAGAATTCTGAGAATATTTCTTTGAGGGCTTCAAATCACCATACCTACATCCTCTGCCACAACTACACACACGGGAACAAAAATAAACCTCTGCTATCTACTCACGTAGGAGGGATTCATGCAAAATAAACTCCTACATGGAGACCAACAGGTGAGTTTTCTACCTGTTCTTTCTAATGTCCTTCCATTATAGTAAATCCCACACATTATGAGGAAGAAACGCTTATGTGAGCTTTTCCTTGAAGTCAAAAAACTTGCATTCATTTCAAGTACCTGGTGATCATAGGGTACAGCCAGGGAAGGTGCCATCCCCCTTGGGGGGAGGGGCGGTGGATGGGCTCCCGCACCCATGCACCTCCTGATGCACAGATTCTGGAGAAACAAAGGGTGGTCACACCGCAGTCAGCCTGTCAGGCTGTCGGGCCACTGGGCAACCCGACCAGCCTGGAAGTGCCCCATGAGTTTGCTGAAAGCAAAACCCTGTCCCCCCTGTGAAGCCAGGCAATTTGGGTCAGAGAGTCAGAGGAGACCGGTAATCAACTCCTCCTCTCTGCTCACCTCCTTGGGGTTACAGCAACCCCATCTCCAAACCCAAATCTGACCCTGGAGTGCCAAACTGGGAGTGGCAGGTGGGCTTTGCCGGTGCTTCAGCGCCCTCTGGAGGTTGTCTGCTCTAATGGCAACTCTCAGCCCTTCCTCCTCCTCCTTCCCTAGTCCTGGGGGCTGCCTTGGCCTCCTGCAGCTGCTGGCCTGAATTCATTCTTCTTTTTTCTCCAATTACAATGAAGTGTCTTACAGAGGTTTGGAATCTCTTGAAGAAGGAAGATCTTTTAGCCAATACACCTTAACCGTGAGAAGTTGGTTTCAAGAATGAATCTGAAATACTGTATTTTTCTCCTGATGATTCCAAGGAGAGACAGCTCAAGTTTTCTAAATCATAAGAAAAACCAAGGTAAATATGATATTCTGAGCCAGAGATGAAAAAGCAGTTTTTAGCACCCTCTCCTCATGTCATATGACCGGGATTTAAATCAATCAACTGCCACTGGTTTTTAAATCAAGTGACCCAACTTTAAATCCATCAGCTGCTTCCCTGTAACTCACGTGACTTGGCTTTGAATAGTAAGAAATGCAGAGGTATAAAAATGATGTTCTGAACAATAAATGGAAAGACAACATTTTAGAAAGTTTTTTCCTTTTCGAATGGACCATTCATTGCCTACAGAATAAAGGATTCCCTTGTGGATTTCTTGAACTGTAAACACATACATTGTCTCCGTTGGCTTGATTGACTTAGATTTTGGGTTTTTTGTTGTTGTTGTTGTTGTTGTTAACATCTTTATTGGAGCATAATTGCTTTACCTTGTTGTGTTAGCTTCTGCTGTATAACAAAGTGAATCAACTATTCGTATACATATATCCCCATATCCTCTCCCTCTTGTGTCTCCCTCCCACCTTCCCTATCCCACCCCTCTAGGTGGTCACAAAGCACTGAGCTGATCTCCCTGTGCTATATGCAGCTGCTTCCCAATAGCTATCTATTTCACCTTTGGTAGTGTATATATGTCCATGCCACTCTCTCACTTCATCCCAGCTTACCCTTCCCCCGCCCTGTGTCCTCAGGTCCGTTCTCTACATCTACGTCTTTATTCCTCTGCAGCGACTCCTGCTAGGGACGGATACTTCCTTTTATGCTCAGGGAAATCCCCTAGTTTGAATATGATTTGAGTTTGATCCTGTGAAACCATCAGAACTTCCCACCAGAGATAAATGAGGAGATTCTGGCCTTTATTAGTATGCATGATGAACACGGGTGTCCTGGCTGTACTTGCCAACCCTCCTATTTTACCCACCTATTTTTATCCACCTTCCTCCCTGTGAGTACCTTTGACCAACCCTGAGCTCAGACTCCTGACCTATTACAGTGACTTTGTCAGCCTTTTTTTAAAAATGGACAGGTAATAAAACGGATTTAACCTAGAAGCAGCAGCTCAGTAAGGGAAATAAAATCATCAGAAGTTATCTAATCACAGCCACAGCCATCCAGGGCTCTGTCTTACCTGCTGGGTCATAAGAATGGGACCTTCCTAAACTTGAAGGACATCCAATCAAATAAGTAAAGGTCTGCTCACCTCTGGCTCTTGGAGGGATTGCTAGGCACTCTACCCAGTGTATACTAACTGCAAAACACTGTCATGGTTGTGAAACACCTATGTTCCAGGAAAGCTTTTTGGGGTGCATAGGGGAGGTTTCTTTTTGACATCAAGCAAAAAATAAATCACCAAGCTCTTTGAGCACAGGGGTTCTTAAGAGGGCAGTAGAAGGAAGGAATGGGCAGAAAAGACGATCTCCAGTGAACTGAAGGCCGTTTTTCCAAAAGAGTAGGATTTAGTCTCAGTTTAAGGAGAACACTTTTAAATAGCTGGGACAGCTCCAAACTGCAGTTTAGGGAACGAGTGCTTCAATAGAACAGTGCTTTAAAAGTCCTGGCAAGGCAGCAAGAGGATGAAGAGTTGGTTTTGCGTAGTTTTGAACACAGGAGTAAAGAAGCAGAGGCATCTCTGACTAAAAGGCCCTGAGATCCTATGGCATCAATGGGTCAGTTGCAGGGGCAGGGGGTGTGGGGGGCGATATTTCTCTCTCAACGTCTCCCAGGGCAGCCACCCCTCCCGACCCCACCACCCCCACTCCCTTCACCCTTCCTCCCTCCACTGTTGGGTCCCCAGGGACAGCACTTTTCAAGCTGGAGCCCTCAGGCACCATCTCTGCTGTCTGGATTCTTCCTGGAGCCTGGCAAGTTCTGGGACAGGAAGGCGGGTCTGCAAGGCCGCTGCGGTTCAGCCGGACCTGGAGGCCTGGAGGGGAACTGGAGCCCTGAAGCCCACCCACGTCCTTGAAGCCGAGGGAGGAACACATCCTCCTAACAGTACTTCTCAGGGGTCAGCGTGCTCCCCACCCGACGGTGATCCATACTCACTTGAGGCAGCAAGGACTGCCTCTAACTGGCCCCCTCGATTCCGCCTTAAGGATCCTCGCACATGTGTGATAGCGCAGGCCCCGGATCTCTTTATTCAGCTGAGGCCAGTGCTGCCGGCATCCCTCTAGTCCCATCCCCCAGCCCCTCTCTCTGGGACTGTATCTAATAGAAGAAAGAGCACAGAGGGATTGGCTGAATCAAGGGACCTGGGAGCCTGGGGATGAGTTTGAAGACCGAGAACCTAAGGCGCAATTACATATTATTGGAAACTCTTGTGGAGTGTGTGTGGGGGAGGTTAGGAGGCTGAGAGGCTGAGTCGACCTGGTGAGTCCAGCCCCAGGACACTACACAGCCCTGTCCCCCTTTCCCTGCCATCAGACAAGCGGTGCCGCAACTCCAGCCGGGACTCTGCACTTCCCCCTCCCTGATTCTCCAGAAGAGCAGGTGGCCCCCCTCTGAGGGCAGGAGCAAGACAACGGAACAAGTCCCCCTGCACTAAGGCGCTACTGGAATCTCTTCCTGAACAGCAGTGCTGGCTTGGAGCGAACCCGTGCACCGCCAAAGTTGGTCTCGTCCTGCAGCTGAGGGATGCAGGCTTTAAGTCAGCTGCCTTGGCTTTAAATCAATCAGTCCCCCCTTTAAGTCAGGTGACCCGACTTTAAATCACTGTGTGCCCCTCAAGCCTGCCACTTCAAAAATTGGGAACTTCACTTTGATCCCAGCACCTCACACAGCTGAATGCACACTGTATTCACCCCCAAGCCTGGCTTAGAGGCAGGATATAAGGTAAGGGGATGGGCTGCACACATGGTGAGGAGGGTGCACTTCATGTACCAGAAGGGTCCAGGTACTCTGGGTACAGCAAGCAGTGCACGATACAGCAGCTCCCTGGCAAAGCTGGTGATGCACAGGGGGAGCAGGCACACCCAGGCACGCAGAGGTTCCAGGCCGGGAGCTGGGGCACAGCCAGCCGGGAGGGTGTGAAAGCCGAGGATCTGAGCCTTCTTGAGAAAGGCAGACACAGAGGATGGATGAGAAACAAAGACCAGATGAAACATGGGTTTGAAAAGCACACCCTGCTCTTGAAATTGGGGTGGGGTCACCCCAGATTTGAGTCTTCTTACGCCCCAGTACCTAGTGCTTTGGCATTTGCCCAATTACTTATAAAATGTGACTGATGATATCTAAACCATAGAATACTGCATTTGGAGTGGTTTTGCGTGTTTATGTTTCTATAGTGGAATAATCTTTTCTACAAGAAAAATGTACACAATCTGAAATAAATTCAAACCCCTCTTTAAAAAGTACTATATCGGACTTCCCTGGTGGCGCAGTGGTAAAGAATCTGCCTGCCAAGGCAGGGGACATGGGTTCGAGCCCTGGTCAGGGAAGATCCCACATGCCGCGGAGCAGCTACGCCCATGGGCCACAACTACTGAGCCTGCAGACCACAACTACTGAAGCCCGCGCGCCTAGAACCGGTGCTCCACAACAAGCGCAGCAAGAGAAGCCACCGCAATGAGAAGCCCGCGCACCGCAACAAAGAGTAGCCCCCGCTTGCCGCAACTAGAGAAAGCCTGTGCATAGCAATGAAGACCCAACGCAGCCAAGAACAAATTAATTAAATAATTAGTTAACTATTTTAAAAAAGTACTATATCCTTCTGTACAGCTTCTCTGGGAAGAACAGAGAGATGGCGTAGGAGAGTGAGAAAGAGCAATATTTAGTGCACATCTCTCATGCAGGTGCTCTGCTGGCTCAGATAGATTTATCCCCACTTTACAAAGGAGGGAATAGTCTCAGAGAGGTTTAGTAATTTTCCCAAAGCCAAACAGCTATGGAGTGGCAGAACCAAGATCTGAACCAAGTCTGTTACCTTCAAAGCCTAAGTCCTCATCACAACAAAACTCAATTAATATTTACATTTATCGAATTACATTGCAACCTGGGGAGTACTTGGCACAATCCTGAATAAGAGTGAGAAAGAAAGAAATAGCATTGTTCCCACAGTCAACCCAAATTTTTGGAGCAGCTGCTAGATGCCTGGCCCTTTTTGGGGTTCAGCAGTGATCAAGACAGGAAGAGTCCTGCTTTCATGAACCACGTAGTGGGGAGGAGAGACGGGTGCAACTTGGGTGAGGGATTTCACCTTGCTGGACCTCTGTTTTGTCATCTGGAAAATGGGATGGGTGTTCCTCATTTTCTGGGATTGTCCAGCCCTCACATTCTCTGATTCCATAAGAAGCATTTGTTTTCCTGTTTCTTTAAAATTCATTCAGGCCGTGAGCTGTGATGAATGTTGTTAGCTGCTCCCCAAAGCACTCTATTCCCACCCTTTTCCTGTGATCAGGTCTTTCCCGAAACATGACTCACAGTCAGTCAGCCAAGTCACAGAACCTAAGGGGCACCCAGCAGAAAAATTCCAACCCTTGCTTCCCAGGAGCTCTGCGGTCTACCTGCCAGGTAAACTTAACTCACCTGGCACAAGGTGGCCATCCCTGGTTTCACAGCAACATGATCTCAGGCACAAACCTCCTTGTTTTTCCATTTTGTCTTTAAGTTACTTGTTGAAACAACTGCACAAATATGACAAAGGTATAAAATCAGGCATCTTCTGCCCCCAGTGCCTACTAATAAATGATTTTCTGCCACTTTAATGATAAAGATAGAACATTTCAACATTCTGCTACCCTTATTATTTGTCATTTTTGTTGATATTTCTATTGACTACATCTTTCAATATTTTAACAATGGAACATTTATTTAGCTTGTTCCAGACCCAGCCTTTAGTGGTAAAGGTTTTGTTGTTATATTTCTATTATGTTTCCTTTAAAAATCATTATCCTATTTAAATGGATTAAGTCAATTCTGTAAGCATTTATCTTATGATATTGATGAAATTGACACATAGAGGGCAGTAGTACAAGTTGATTGGACTTGAGAACCTCTATTAGCACAGTTAAGTATAAATACTGTCTATATGTAAACCAAAGTACATGCCGAGTGAGATTCTCCGACTTTTTTTCACTGTCTGCCCCTCAAGCCTGTGGGAAATGGAATATTTCTTGCCCTATCAGTAAACAAAGGATGTCACAGTCTTCAGCACTTGCTGCCCTCCAATGTGAGCCGGCGGGCCCTGAGGCACTCAGGATATGCAAATACAAAATGCAGGCCCCAGAGAGCTGAGGTGCATATCAAAGGAAGGATTTCAGTGAGCCCATGCAAAGAAAAGCGCCGCATTCCTCACCTTGGGAGAGCTGGTTTTCCTCAGTTAACAATCACCTTTTGATGTTCCCCATTACCTGCGCCAGTTCCCTGCCCTGTCCCCTCCCCCCGGTACTTTAGCTCAGGGAGGAAGGAGCGCAGAGGGACTCGGCTGAATAAGGGGCCTGCGCGCCTCGGGGGGAGTTTTCAGCCGCTTTCCCCGCAGTCGGGAGGAGGGGCGCTGACGCTGCAGCCGGACCCTGCGCCTCCCTTGCCCCGTTTCCCCTCAGAACGCTCAGGCCGACCCCCTCCCCACGCCCACCAGGCCTCGCGAGCCAGGCCGAGGGCAGGGGCGAGGGGAGGGACCGAAGTTCCCGGGGACCAGACGCTGGAGGCCGTTCTTTCTGCACAGCAGCGGCGGGTGGCAGCGAACCCCTGCCCCTCAGAAGCTGGTCTTGTGCTGCCGCCCGGGCACCGGACCAGGCGGAGGGTCGGCGCCCACTTACCCGGCCCGCCGTCCCCGCGACTGTCACGGCTTCGGCCGCCGGGGCACCTCCAGAGCCGGCAGCCTCAGTGAGGTCGCCCTCCCCTCGGGCTCCGGGGCAGTTCCGTGACGGCGGAGGGAAGAGACCCCGCCCGAGCCGGGAGTTCCAGCTCTGAGGAAACGCGGGCTCTGTTCAGTGCGCAGTGGGTGGGACCGCTCTGCCCCGAGGCCTTCCGGGAGGGAGCGGGGCGGCGGGGGAGGGAGCCGACAGGAGCGCAGGGCCCCGTCGGGGGTCCTGGAGGGGCGGCCCGGCCTGGGGGCCACGCCCACTGTGGCCGCAGCCCAGGCCTTTTTCCTGGAATCCTACACGAAAAAGTTAGAAAGATACACATTCTATAGTAAATATTCACAAATGATTGTTGCTGCTGTGCTCACTATTCTATTAAAGGTGTAAAATCCATAAAACACTTTAAGTTCAAAATTAAATATGAATTTTTACCTTTCTAATTATGTCTCTGATATTCACAGTTGTGGTTAATGAATCAGAGACTGTGGCATCACTAGTTAAAAATGAGCTTGTTAAAAAAATAGAACTCAGGCCCACCGGACCTACTGAATCACAATCTGCACTTTTACAATCTCCCCAGTGTACTTGTGTACCCATGAATAGTTGAAAGGTACATTTCTACCTCGACAGGTCTTTTCTCTATGAGAAATACACACATTTTATCCAGTTTGATATAAATAAAACACTCAAAAATGCATATGCCTGTGTTGAAACCATCATTTTATCATTTCTTTTCCAGACAAGTATAGTCTCTATACTGGTTTTGTGGATCACATGCCATACTCTTTTCTTGTAGTTAGAAATAAGGTAGAGAAAGTTACTTTGTAAATATATATATATATACATACATATATACATACATATATATATATATATATATATATATATATATATATATATATATATATATATATATATTAGTGGATAATTGAAGACACTCTTCTAAATTAAAAGCAGTTCTCTTAACTTGCTGTTTTCTTCTTGGGTCACATTATGAACTCTTCCCGTGGCCACATGCCATGTGTACTTTTAATTTCAGGGACTGCTGACATTCCAGGATGTGGCCATAGATTTCTCTCAAGAGGAGTGAGAATGCCTGGACCAAGATCAATGGGAATTGTACAGGGATGTGATGTTAGAGAAGTATAGGAACCTGCTCTCCTTGGGTGAGGATACCTTCCTTCCAGAATTCCTTATCCAACCACAGGGTTTGGAGTCCTTCATTTGTAGAATGTCTCCCGGAATCTTCTGCTTCCTACAATAGGGTTTCAGATTGCAACGTTTCAGGAAAGATTGGGAGTTTGTGGGTATAATTTTTCTTATCCTTTTAAAATTGCAGCCTCCCTTTTAATATACTTTGTAACTGCTTGGGATGTGTCTATATGAACTGTGTACTATATCCTTCTGTTATAGTCCTTACAATATTTTATTGTCTTATTTTCTGTAACCATTTTCCATGGATTCTTTGGGCTTAAGGTATATTAAAAGGGAGACTGCGATTCTGGGACTTCCCTGGTGATGCAGTGATTAAGAATTCGCCTGCCAATGCAGGGGACCCGGTTCGCTCCCCGGTCCAGGAAGATCTCACGTGCCACGGAACAACTAAGCCAGTGGGCCACAACTACTGAGTCTGCACGCCACAACTACTGAAGCCGGTGTGCCTTGAGCCCGTGCGCCATTTATTTTTTGGAGAATAAAACCACTTCTGAGAGATTAAAATTTAGGGCAGCTAGTCAAAATGCTTTATCACCTGTTCTTCTAAAACACTGATCAATGGA
This sequence comes from Eschrichtius robustus, assembly GCF_028021215.1. NCBI lineage: Eukaryota > Metazoa > Chordata > Mammalia > Artiodactyla > Eschrichtiidae > Eschrichtius > Eschrichtius robustus. The sequence goes on along the minus strand of NC_090832.1, from coordinate 74,384,386 downwards.
ACAAGTTTTACTAGGGATAACAGTGTAATTGTATTCTGGAGTTCATATGGGCAATATGGTTTATGACCTTGATGCTGGATCACGACATTTCAACGGTATAACTGCTCTTAATTGTCTGTTTGTTCAACGATTAAACTCTCACGTGATCTGAGTTCAGACTGGAGTCATCCTGGTTGGTTTCTGTCTATTGCAGATTTCTTCCAGTATGAAAGAAAGGACAAGAGCAATACGGCTTACTTTACAAAATGTCTTCAAACTAAATGATGATATAATCTACATTCAATTAATTTATACATACCCTACTGTAGAACAGGGTTCGTTACGCTGGCACAGCCCGGTAATTATGTAAAACTGAAACTTTTTCTGCACTGGTTCAAGTCCTCTTCCTAAGAATATGTTTATAATCAACATTCTTTCACAAATTACCCAATTTAATTCACCATAGCATTCCTCATATTAACTAAATGGAAAATCCTAGGCTATATACAAATCCAGAAAGGGCCAAAAATCATCAGCCCCCTTGGATGATTACAACCCATTGCTGAGGCATTCAAATTACTTATTAAAGAACCACTATGTCCATCAACATCATCAATTTATATATTATTGCCCCAATGCTAGCCTTAACCCTGGCTCTCACAACATGAATTCCTCTTCCCATATCTTATCCACTAATTAATATAAATGTAGGCATATTATTTATATTAGCCATATCACACCTAGCCATTTATTCCATCCTCAGATCTGGATAAACTTCACATTCAAAATACTCACTCACTGGAGCTCTAGGAACAATAGCACAGACAATCATCTCATATGAAGTAATGTAGCAGTTATTCTATTCTCAGTCTTACTGATAAATGGATCATTTACACTTTCAACAGTAATTATTACACAAGAACACCTATGACTAATTTTCTCCTGACCCCTACCCAGAATTTGATTATCTCCGCAGTAGCAGAAATCCAATGAAGCCCCACTTGATTTAACAGAAGTAGCATCAAAACCTGTATATGTCTTCAATGTAGAAAATGTAGCAGGCCCATTCACCCCGTCCCTCCTAGAGAATATGTCAATTTCCCTATCATAAACATTTCCACAGCAATCTATTTTTAGGAGCATTCGACAATCTCTAGGTGCCAGAATTATATACAACCCAAGTCATCATTAAAACACATTTAACAATCTCCTTTCTATGAACTTGAGCCTCCTACCTACAATTTTGATATGATCAACGCATACATCTCTTATAAAAAGTTTTTTTACGACTAACATTAACCCTATGTATATGAGAGTTTTCACCACTTGTCATCATACCAGGCAACCCACCACAAAGTTAAGAAATATGTCTGACAAAAGAGTTACTTTGATAGAGTAAATCATAGAGGTTTCAATGCTCTTATTCCTGGAATTGAATTCTTCCTAATAATTTTACATTCTCCATGCTACCTACCACATTACACCACATGCTATATAGTAAAGTTCTCTAAGTAAGCTTCAGGCCCATACCCCCAAAATATTTTTGTATATCCTTCCTGTGCTAATAAACTCTCATTGTTTTTACCATCATTCTACTGACCATTTTCTCAGGAAATATAATTGTATAACAAGCTCACACTGGTTAATGGTATCCCCATTCTAATAAAAAACATGAACCCATAAGCTAGAGAAGCATCCAACAAATATTTCCTAAAACAGTCCACCACATCAATACTACTTATAATGGCTATTATCATTAATCTAATATACTCTGGTCAAAGAGCACAATGAATAACAAAAATCTTTAATCCAGCAGCATCCACCCTCTTGACAATCGCCCTTGTCACAAAAGTAGGACTTTCCCCATTTCACTTCTGAGTGCCTGAAGTCACACAAGGCATCCCATGAACAGCAGACCTGATGCTATCAACATGACAAAATTGCACCCCTATCAGTTTTATACCACATGTCACCATCCATCAACCTAAATATACTATTAATCATAGTGATATTATAAATCATAGCTGGAGGCTGAGGCAGACTTCGCCATACTCACCTGGAAAATATTACACCCTCCTCACCAATTGCCCGTATAGGATGAATAAACAGCTATTATAATGTATATTCAGATTATAAAAATCCTAAACATACTAATTTATATCATAACAACACTATCTTCTTCTTATTTATGCCCAGATCATGTACTACAAGAGTATCATTATCACACACATGAGATAAAACACCTCCCATCACAATCATTTTCCTCACCATTATAGTATCATTAGGACATCGCCCATCACTATCAGGGTTTCTACCCAAATGAATAATTATCCAAGAGATAACAAAAACGACAACATCATTCTACCAACACTAATAGCCATCACAGCAGTCCTCAGCATATATTTCTACTTGCAGCTAACATACTCCACATCACTAACTATATTCCCTTCATTAAACAACACAAACACAAAACAATTTGAACATACAAAGAAATAACTTTCCTATCATTACCAATTATAATACCCACACGATTACTACACACAACACCCATTCTATCGGTGCTGGACTAGGAATTCAGGTTAGTTCAGACCAAGAGCTTTCAAAACCCTAAACAAGTGAAATTTACTTAATTCCTAAAAATAAGGATTGCAAGACTTTATTCTACATCAATTGAATGTAAAGCAAACACGGTATTTAAGCCAAATCTTTACCAGATTGATGAGTTTTAACCCCAGGAAACTTTAGTTAACAGGCAAATCCTCTAGTCAACTGGCTTCAGTCTACTTCTCCTTCATTTGAGAAAGAAAAAAAGAAAAAAAAAAAAGGCAGGAAAATCACTGGCAGAATTGAAGCTGCTTCTCTGAAGTTACAATTCAATTTGTTGATTCACCACAGGGTTTGCCAGAAAGAGGGCTCAATCTCTGTCTTTAGATTTACAGTCTAATGCTAACTCAGTCATTTTACCTGTGTTCATACACTGCTGATTATTTTCAACAAATCACAAAGATATCGGCATTTTATATTTACTATTCGGTGCTTGAGCTGGAGTAGCAGGCAGCACCTTCATTATATTAATCCAGGCTGAGCTATGCTGACCTGGACCGCTACTTGGAGATGCCCAAATCTGTAAGGTAGTCATAACAGTCCCTGCACTTGTAATAATTTTCTTTATAGCTGTACCCGTTATGATTGCAGGCTTTGAAAACTGACTTGGGCCACTAATAACTCAGACACCTGAAGTAGCATTTCCCCCAATAAATCATATAAACTTTTGACTACTTCCCCCATCATTCTTACTCCTACTCATATCACCAATAGTAGAAGCTGGTTCTGGTACCAGTGGAACCGTGCATTCAGCTCTAGCCTGCAATCTGGCCCATGCAGGAGCCTCTGTCGACCTAACTGTTTTCTCCTTACATTTAGCACGTGTCTCCTCAATTCTTGGTATTATTACTTTTATTACTATAGTCTTTAATACAAAACCAGCAGTCATATCCCAATACCAAACGCCATTATTTGTTTAATCTTCCCCAACTATAGCCATATTACTATAGTTACCAATCTCAGTCCAAGCAGCCAGAATTGCCACGCTGTTGAGAGATAGAAATCTAAACACTACTTTCTTTGACCCTGCAGTAGGAGACCGAATCCTATACCAACACCTATTTTGATACTTTGCTCACCCTGAAGTCTGTATTCATGGCCTAACAGGGTTTGTTATAAACTCACATATCATTACATACTATTTAGGACAAAAATTGCCCTTCAGCTATCTGGGAATAGTATGAGTCATGTCCACTGGTTTTTTAGGAGTTCTCTTGTGGGCCCATCATATGTTTACCATAGGGATAGCTGTGGACTCAGGAGCATACTTTGCATCAGCTACCGTAATTACTTCTATCCCTACAGGAGTAAAAGTATCTAGCTGATTAGCAACTCTTTATTTAATTTTTCTTTTTCTTTTCTTTTTCTTTTTTTTTTTTTTTTGCTGAGTTGGGTCTTGGTTGCTGCACATGGGCTTTCTCTGGTTGCGGTGAGCGGCAGCGACTCTTCGTTGCGGTGTGCGGCCCTTTCACTGCAGTGGCTTCTCTTGTTGCAGAGCACGGCCTCTAGGCGCGTGGGCTTCAGTAGTTGTGGCTTGCGGGCTCTAGAGGGCAGGCTCAGTAGTTGTGGCACACGGGCTTTTTGCTCCGCGGCATGTGGAATCTTCCCAGACAAGGGCTCGAACCCGTGTCCCCTGCATTGGCAGGCGAATTCTTAACCACTGCGTCACCAGGGAAGTCCCTGGTTAGCAACTGTTCACGGAGGTAATACTATATGACCTCCCACTATATTATGAGTTTTAGGCTTTAGTTTTTCTTTTTACAGTAGGTGGTTTGACAGGAATCATCTTAGCCAACTCATCCCCAGACATTGTCCTCCAGGATACATACTATGTAGTAGCACACTTCCATGACCTAATGTCCATGGGAGCAGTCTTCACTATTATAGGAGGCTTCCTACACTGATTCCCACTATTCTCAGGTTATACAGTTAACTCAGCATGAGCAAAAATTCACTTCACAAGTATATTTGTAGTAGTAAATATGACTTCCTGCAGCACTTTCGTGGCCTCTCAGGATGTCACTACGTTAGACTGAGTACCCTGAGGCACACACAACATGAAACATTTTGTCTTTAGGCTCATTCATCTCAGTAGCAGCAGTAATGCTAATAATCTTCATACTTTGAAAAGCATTTGTGTCTAAACAAGAAGTCTTAGCAGTGGAAATTGCTACTCCTAACCGAGAATGGTTACACGGATGTCCTCCACCATATCCTATGTTTCAAGATCCTACCTATGTAAATGTAAAATAAGGAAGGACTCAAGTCCTTTTCAACCAGTTTCAAGCCAACACCATAACAATTATGTCTTCCTCAATAAATGAGATAAAAGTAAAAAGTGATGTAGCTTTGTCAAAGTTAAATGATACGCTAAAATCCTGTATATCACTAAGGCATATCAATTTCATCTAGGCTCTCAAGATACAACATCACCGATTATGGAAGAACTTTTACATTTTCTTCATCACACATTAATAGTGATTTTTAAAATAAGTTCTCTAGTCCTCTATATCATTTCACTAATATTGACATCTAAACTCATATGCATACAATAGATGCACAGGTAGAGAAAATGTGAACAATTTACTAGCTATTATTGTAATCTTAATTGCCCTATCATCATTGTGAATCCTTTACATGATACATGAAATCAATAACTCTTCCCAAACCATAAAAAAAAAAAAAAACAAACTATGGGTCAGTAATGATACTGAAGCTACAAATACACAGATTATGAAGATTTAAATGTTGACTCCTCTGTAATCCCCACATCAGAGCTAAAACCAGGAGAATAATGACTAATAGAAGTCAACAACTGAGTAGTTAGGGATAGTCATTGAATATTAGTTTCATCTGAAATTGTTGTACACTCCGGAGTTGTTCCTTCTCAGGCCTAAAAAGAGCTGCTATCCCAGGACGCCTAACTTAAAGAATCCTAATATCAACAGGACCAGGCCTATGTTGTGGACAAGAGAGCTCGTTTTCCTGAGTTCAAAGACAGGACAGAGGGATATGGCTGGGATATGGGGTGAATCTGGAGCCCATGGGGATGCACTCTCCGAGCTCCAGTATAGGAATGGGGCCTCTAGGGTCCCAGGCCAACCACCACGCCCTCTCGAGCAGGATCTGGGCAACATTCCCTGTCAGTGATGAGGCAGCCCTAGCACTTGTCACGCCCCGATGTCGTGTCCTATGTGGGCCCCATGCTCTTGGGACCACACCCCACACTCTGCAGGTCCATGCTACAGGGTCCTTCATGCCTCAGGAGTAGAGACCACACAGCAAGCAGTTCCCTCCCCAACCAGCAGGAGGAGGGGAGGAGAGCAGGGGCACCAGGGGAATCTCACTCAGACAACAACACCCCAGCGGTGCCAGCGGGGACAGTGATGGTGCAGATGAGGCACAGACCAAGAGATGGGACCAGAGGACCCAAAAGGCAGCTGGTCAGGTCCTGGCTCACCTGCACCCCGGACACCTTTGTCCCACATACACCCCCTTCCTCATACACCCTCTCCTTAAATGCAGATTCTTCAGATGCAAACAGGCAGAGCTTCAGACTGAAAGTCAGCTCTTCCAAAATGACCCGTCAGCAAACACTGCAGGATTCCACTCCAGTGGGTGCCCTGGAGTCGACAACTCAGGGACTGAAGTGGATATCGGTGCCAGGGGCAGTGGGAGGGAATGGGGAATGAGACTTTCATGGTTGTGGAATTTTGGTTTTGCAAGATGAAAAGTTCTAGGGATGGTGGTGATGGCTCCACGAGAAAGTGAATATATCTGATGCCTCAGAAACGTGCACTTAAAATGGTGATGATGGTAAAGGGTATGTGACGTGTGTTTTACTTCACTTAAAATAAATTCTTAAAATAATGTCTTGTTAATTGAGATTCCATTTCGACTCCCCTTCATCACAAATGTCGGAGGCCCAGACACAGTCCCCTACCTTAGGGGCCATCACGGTACCCTCACAGAGCACGTGGGAGACCATTCTTAGGGGGGGCTAGTCTGTGCTCACCTGACCTCTGTCCAGGGGGACCCAGGCTGTGGTGACCCCCATAGATTAGACATATGATATGCTATAGTATTAATATGATACCACCAAGTGTTGTCACTCACCGGAACACAGAGCAGCAACCCACTCAAACATGCCTGACCTCATATGATTGTGACAAGATTAAGAGAAGAAAAGGAACCACAGGTTAATCAGGACAACACCCTTAATGCAGAGGTTGGAAATCTCAAAGGGGACAGGACACACTGCAGGCAAAGAGCGCATATGCGGTCTCCCCATACATGTGATCCTGACCCATGCAGGTATGGTGAGACCCACACAGTCCCCGCACCCTATACCTGGGGCCACACATCCACACTCACCAGGGTGACCCACCTCCCCAGACCCCTCCACCTGGGTCACATGTCCACAGTCCCAGGGTGACCTCACCTCCCCAGACCCTGCACCTGGGGTCACACGTCCCCTTGGTCAGGACACCATGGCTCTGCAGGGGGCTCCCCCAATGTGGAAACAAGCTGGGTGCCTGCGACCTCCTGGGATGGGAAAAAGTGTCAGGTGGGTCTCCTTTCCCCACACTTGTCCCAGAGGAGTCCTCCTCTTCTCACTTTGGTTCTGTGTGATTTTAACTGTTTTTAAAGCTTTCATACTAGACTTGAACACTCGACCCTGGTGCTGGCATGCTCAGTCCTTTCTCGTCTCACTTACACGTTGAGAAAACCCACAGGACAGCAGGGCTGAAAGCCGAGGGGCAGCTCTGGACTCTGCTGAGTAGGGACGGTAGACTGGAGGGAGAGCTCAGCAGCAGCCTCAGCTGTCACCCATCGGCCTTTTGCCCGATCTGCGTGCCCTGCAATCAATTCACCAGCTAAACCTGCTTCCCTATGCACCATGCACGTGCTGGTAAATTGGAATTATTGCCAGGTAGTCCTCCTGAGGATTCTCCATGAGCCGCAGGGAAGGTGAACCTTGCAGGGATTAAGACTAAGGCCCCGACCATAGCACTGACCCTTGGGAGGACCAGGTCACCACACTCAGAAGAGAGGCTGTTACGTAGACAAGCCCACCTCAGCTCCAGACCCCAGACATCTAAGCACTGACATTCAGATGCAGGCACGGAGCTTCCCAGTACTGAGGCCAGGCCGGGTCTCTACCCAGGTCCCCATAGCCCTAGCGTACACAGAACATGGTCAGGTCTAAATCTTCTTATTATAGACAACACATGGTCAGCTCTAAACATAATCAGTAGACAGGACATGCAGAGCTCTAAATCTACCATGTAGACACAACTTGATCATGTTTAAACTAGCTTAGGGCTGATCTCATAGGAGGTACAGATCACACACATGGGTCTCTCATCTTTGGACACCCACATCAGGAAACTGAACAAAATCTTTGTCATTAAACATTTCAACAGGCAAAACAGAAATGTTCCCAATTTCTCTGGTCACCTGATGGTCAATATCCACGGGCGAGCCACGAACTTCTTAGAGTGCAGCCCGGTCTGCTGCCAGGACAGACAAGAAGTGGCCTGATTCCAGCCTCCCAGGTTTCCAGAAGGAGGCGGCCACACTGGAAGCCCAGGCAGGAGAGTCCTGTATGGTCCGGGCCGGGAGATCCGGTCTGTCCATTCGGCTGGCCGATCCCGGGCGGGGCGCTCAGGGCCGCTGAGAGCCCTGCACTCAGGTCCTGCTTCCCTGCAGCGTGTGCGTGTGCGTGTGTGTGTGTGTGTGTGTGTGTAGAGGGGGCGGTGGCTGACGGCTCCCATGGCTCCCGTCCCGGGCACCGCGCTATCTTCGAGGGGAGGCACGGGGAGAGGTAGGGGCACAGAAGCCGTTGGAGAGGAGAACCCACCGCAGAACTCCTTGCACACTGGCTCGCCCCACCCGGAGACCCGCCTGCCCATCGTGGGCCGCATGTCACCCCCCAGCCCCCCACCCCCGAGGGCAGGGTGCCTGCTCTTTCAACAGCACAGGGTCTCACATGAAGGAGACACAATGGGGACTGTCACCCCCCCCCACTCCTGATGCTGTGTTTGGGGAGAATGAACCCCCTTGACTGGGCGATGGGACCCTGTGTGGAAAGAGGTGGCGGCCCCATCCAAGTCGGGGCCTGGCTGAGAGATGGGAACACAGGAGCCAAGTGCAGGGCCTGGAGGCCAGGCCAACAGGAGGGGCACCCCCAGCCTTGGCCGGGCTCTCCAACGGTGACATTGTTGCTTTAGGGGACCCGCGGCAGGCGACTGAATGTAATGGGAGTCTAAACTGGACCCTGAATGGGGCTTAAAGAAGGTGTGAAGGATGTTACTGAGACAGTGACAGTCATTGGAAGACAAACTCCGTGTCAGGATATCCTGCTCCATCCATTTAAATCCCTGAGATCTGTGACCTTTACGTGGCTACGCAGGATTGTTAGAGCAGCTGCGTGCGGATATATCTGGGGCACAATTCAGTCTGCAACCAACTTGCAAGTGGTCCCAGCAAACACACAGGTGTGCGCACAGGCAGGCACAGCACACACACAAACATATGCATGTGCACAGCACAAATATATTCACACACTAGCATGTGAACACACATGCACCCATATGCCCATGCACACACTAATGTGTGCAAGTGCACATACCTATGCACATGCACAGCATATGTATGCAAACAGGCACATGCACACGCATAGCACACACACAGGGAATAAAGTGAATCCGTAAAGCATTGATTCCTGAACACAAGTGAAGCTGACATGTATTTTTCCCTTTTCTTAGCCTTGATGTTTTCCACAACAAAAAGTTTAGAAAAAAGTTAATGGCAAATGACTTTTGATTCATAGGACTTTCTGATGTTATTCCACAAATATTATGACAGGAGAAATGAATGTAGATATTACATGTGTCCACTAATGGATGAATGGAGAAGAAAAACACGGCCCATCAATACAAGGGGATGCTATTCAACCTAAAAAGGAAGGCAATTCTGACACAGGCTGCAGCAGGGATGAACCTTGAGGGCATTATGCTCAGTGATGTAAGCTAGACACAAAAAAACAAACAGTGCTTGATCCACTCATACAAGGCCCCTAGAGCAGTCGGAAACATAGAGACATAAAGTAGGATGTTGAGTGCCAGGGGCTGAGGGAGGGACAATGGGGAGTGAGTGTTTAATGGGGACTGTTTCAATTTTGCAAGATGAAAAAGTTCTGGAGGATGATGGCGGTCAGGTTTGCACAACAGTGTGAATTACTTCTTGACCCTGAAATGTGCACTTAAAAATGGCTAAGATAGTAAATTTTATGTTCTGTATATCTGACCACAATTTTTAAAACTTTTTAGAAAACAACAGGAAATAGTCCATGAATACCACAAGATGCACAACTTCACAAACAACAGAGGGATTAAAGCCATAAGAAAAATACTGTGCATACACCTACCAGAATGGCAGACATGAAAGACATAGTATCAAATATCAGCAGGATGTGGAGCAATGGAAAGCCTGGTCCGCAACGGGGGGATGCAACCACTTCTGAAGCAATCGGGCCTCAGATAGCGAAGTCCGTGCACAGAGACCCACAGTGCGCCTCCCAGTTGAACACAAACCCACCAGCCCTGCAGCAGGACACACGGACATGGGCTCGCAGCCACAGGAGCCAAACCTGAAAGAACCTGAAGGCCATCACAGACGGATGCAGAAATGAACCATGCACGCTCCTATGAAGGAATATTCCACAGCAATGGAGTACATTTTGTTTAAAGGTAGTAAAACTATAAAAATTATTTTTTTTAAAAAAACTATATTTACAAGCTGAAAGAATCTATAATTCTGGCACCTAGGGATTGTCGAATGCTCCTAAAAATAGATTGCTGTGGAAATGTTTATGATAGGGAAATTGACATATTCTCTAGGAGGGACGGGGTGAATGGGCCTGCTACATTTTCTACATTGAAGACATATACAGGTTTTGATGCTACTTCTGTTAAATCAAGTGGGGCTTCATTGGATTTCTGCTACTGCGGAGATAATCAAATTCTGGGTAGGGGTCAGGAGAAAATTAGTCATAGGTGTTCTTGTGTAATAATTACTGTTGAAAGTGTAAATGATCCATTTATCAGTAAGACTGAGAATAGAATAACTGCTACATTACTTCATATGAGATGATTGTCTGTGCTATTGTTCCTAGAGCTCCAGTGAGTGAGTATTTTGAATGTGAAGTTTATCCAGATCTGAGGATGGAATAAATGGCTAGGTGTGATATGGCTAATATAAATAATATGCCTACATTTATATTAATTAGTGGATAAGATATGGGAAGAGGAATTCATGTTGTGAGAGCCAGGGTTAAGGCTAGCATTGGGGCAATAATATATAAATTGATGATGTTGATGGACATAGTGGTTCTTTAATAAGTAATTTGAATGCCTCAGCAATGGGTTGTAATCATCCAAGGGGGCTGATGATTTTTGGCCCTTTCTGGATTTGTATATAGCCTAGGATTTTCCATTTAGTTAATATGAGGAATGCTATGGTGAATTAAATTGGGTAATTTGTGAAAGAATGTTGATTATAAACATATTCTTAGGAAGAGGACTTGAACCAGTGCAGAAAAAGTTTCAGTTTTACATAATTACCGGGCTGTGCCAGCGTAACGAACCCTGTTCTACAGTAGGGTATGTATAAATTAATTGAATGTAGATTATATCATCATTTAGTTTGAAGACATTTTGTAAAGTAAGCCGTATTGCTCTTGTCCTTTCTTTCATACTGGAAGAAATCTGCAATAGACAGAAACCAACCAGGATGACTCCAGTCTGAACTCAGATCACGTGAGAGTTTAATCGTTGAACAAACAGACAATTAAGAGCAGTTATACCGTTGAAATGTCGTGATCCAGCATCAAGGTCATAAACCATATTGCCCATATGAACTCCAGAATACAATTACACTGTTATCCCTAGTAAAACTTGTTCCATTGATCAGTGTTTTAGAAGAACAGGTGATAAAGCATTTTGACTAGCTGCCCTAAATTTTAATCTCTCAGAAGTGGTTTTATTCTCCAAAAAATAAATGGCGCACGGGCTCAAGGCACACCGGCTTCAGTAGTTGTGGCGTGCAGACTCAGTAGTTGTGGCCCACTGGCTTAGTTGTTCCGTGGCACGTGAGATCTTCCTGGACCGGGGAGCGAACCGGGTCCCCTGCATTGGCAGGCGAATTCTTAATCACTGCATCACCAGGGAAGTCCCAGAATCGCAGTCTCCCTTTTAATATACCTTAAGCCCAAAGAATCCATGGAAAATGGTTACAGAAAATAAGACAATAAAATATTGTAAGGACTATAACAGAAGGATATAGTACACAGTTCATATAGACACATCCCAAGCAGTTACAAAGTATATTAAAAGGGAGGCTGCAATTTTAAAAGGATAAGAAAAATTATACCCACAAACTCCCAATCTTTCCTGAAACGTTGCAATCTGAAACCCTATTGTAGGAAGCAGAAGATTCCGGGAGACATTCTACAAATGAAGGACTCCAAACCCTGTGGTTGGATAAGGAATTCTGGAAGGAAGGTATCCTCACCCAAGGAGAGCAGGTTCCTATACTTCTCTAACATCACATCCCTGTACAATTCCCATTGATCTTGGTCCAGGCATTCTCACTCCTCTTGAGAGAAATCTATGGCCACATCCTGGAATGTCAGCAGTCCCTGAAATTAAAAGTACACATGGCATGTGGCCACGGGAAGAGTTCATAATGTGACCCAAGAAGAAAACAGCAAGTTAAGAGAACTGCTTTTAATTTAGAAGAGTGTCTTCAATTATCCACTAATATATATATATATATATATATATATATATATATATATATATATATATATATATATATGTATGTATATATGTATGTATATATATATATATTTACAAAGTAACTTTCTCTACCTTATTTCTAACTACAAGAAAAGAGTATGGCATGTGATCCACAAAACCAGTATAGAGACTATACTTGTCTGGAAAAGAAATGATAAAATGATGGTTTCAACACAGGCATATGCATTTTTGAGTGTTTTATTTATATCAAACTGGATAAAATGTGTGTATTTCTCATAGAGAAAAGACCTGTCGAGGTAGAAATGTACCTTTCAACTATTCATGGGTACACAAGTACACTGGGGAGATTGTAAAAGTGCAGATTGTGATTCAGTAGGTCCGGTGGGCCTGAGTTCTATTTTTTTAACAAGCTCATTTTTAACTAGTGATGCCACAGTCTCTGATTCATTAACCACAACTGTGAATATCAGAGACATAATTAGAAAGGTAAAAATTCATATTTAATTTTGAACTTAAAGTGTTTTATGGATTTTACACCTTTAATAGAATAGTGAGCACAGCAGCAACAATCATTTGTGAATATTTACTATAGAATGTGTATCTTTCTAACTTTTTCGTGTAGGATTCCAGGAAAAAGGCCTGGGCTGCGGCCACAGTGGGCGTGGCCCCCAGGCCGGGCCGCCCCTCCAGGACCCCCGACGGGGCCCTGCGCTCCTGTCGGCTCCCTCCCCCGCCGCCCCGCTCCCTCCCGGAAGGCCTCGGGGCAGAGCGGTCCCACCCACTGCGCACTGAACAGAGCCCGCGTTTCCTCAGAGCTGGAACTCCCGGCTCGGGCGGGGTCTCTTCCCTCCGCCGTCACGGAACTGCCCCGGAGCCCGAGGGGAGGGCGACCTCACTGAGGCTGCCGGCTCTGGAGGTGCCCCGGCGGCCGAAGCCGTGACAGTCGCGGGGACGGCGGGCCGGGTAAGTGGGCGCCGACCCTCCGCCTGGTCCGGTGCCCGGGCGGCAGCACAAGACCAGCTTCTGAGGGGCAGGGGTTCGCTGCCACCCGCCGCTGCTGTGCAGAAAGAACGGCCTCCAGCGTCTGGTCCCCGGGAACTTCGGTCCCTCCCCTCGCCCCTGCCCTCGGCCTGGCTCGCGAGGCCTGGTGGGCGTGGGGAGGGGGTCGGCCTGAGCGTTCTGAGGGGAAACGGGGCAAGGGAGGCGCAGGGTCCGGCTGCAGCGTCAGCGCCCCTCCTCCCGACTGCGGGGAAAGCGGCTGAAAACTCCCCCCGAGGCGCGCAGGCCCCTTATTCAGCCGAGTCCCTCTGCGCTCCTTCCTCCCTGAGCTAAAGTACCGGGGGGAGGGGACAGGGCAGGGAACTGGCGCAGGTAATGGGGAACATCAAAAGGTGATTGTTAACTGAGGAAAACCAGCTCTCCCAAGGTGAGGAATGCGGCGCTTTTCTTTGCATGGGCTCACTGAAATCCTTCCTTTGATATGCACCTCAGCTCTCTGGGGCCTGCATTTTGTATTTGCATATCCTGAGTGCCTCAGGGCCCGCCGGCTCACATTGGAGGGCAGCAAGTGCTGAAGACTGTGACATCCTTTGTTTACTGATAGGGCAAGAAATATTCCATTTCCCACAGGCTTGAGGGGCAGACAGTGAAAAAAAGTCGGAGAATCTCACTCGGCATGTACTTTGGTTTACATATAGACAGTATTTATACTTAACTGTGCTAATAGAGGTTCTCAAGTCCAATCAACTTGTACTACTGCCCTCTATGTGTCAATTTCATCAATATCATAAGATAAATGCTTACAGAATTGACTTAATCCATTTAAATAGGATAATGATTTTTAAAGGAAACATAATAGAAATATAACAACAAAACCTTTACCACTAAAGGCTGGGTCTGGAACAAGCTAAATAAATGTTCCATTGTTAAAATATTGAAAGATGTAGTCAATAGAAATATCAACAAAAATGACAAATAATAAGGGTAGCAGAATGTTGAAATGTTCTATCTTTATCATTAAAGTGGCAGAAAATCATTTATTAGTAGGCACTGGGGGCAGAAGATGCCTGATTTTATACCTTTGTCATATTTGTGCAGTTGTTTCAACAAGTAACTTAAAGACAAAATGGAAAAACAAGGAGGTTTGTGCCTGAGATCATGTTGCTGTGAAACCAGGGATGGCCACCTTGTGCCAGGTGAGTTAAGTTTACCTGGCAGGTAGACCGCAGAGCTCCTGGGAAGCAAGGGTTGGAATTTTTCTGCTGGGTGCCCCTTAGGTTCTGTGACTTGGCTGACTGACTGTGAGTCATGTTTCGGGAAAGACCTGATCACAGGAAAAGGGTGGGAATAGAGTGCTTTGGGGAGCAGCTAACAACATTCATCACAGCTCACGGCCTGAATGAATTTTAAAGAAACAGGAAAACAAATGCTTCTTATGGAATCAGAGAATGTGAGGGCTGGACAATCCCAGAAAATGAGGAACACCCATCCCATTTTCCAGATGACAAAACAGAGGTCCAGCAAGGTGAAATCCCTCACCCAAGTTGCACCCGTCTCTCCTCCCCACTACGTGGTTCATGAAAGCAGGACTCTTCCTGTCTTGATCACTGCTGAACCCCAAAAAGGGCCAGGCATCTAGCAGCTGCTCCAAAAATTTGGGTTGACTGTGGGAACAATGCTATTTCTTTCTTTCTCACTCTTATTCAGGATTGTGCCAAGTACTCCCCAGGTTGCAATGTAATTCGATAAATGTAAATATTAATTGAGTTTTGTTGTGATGAGGACTTAGGCTTTGAAGGTAACAGACTTGGTTCAGATCTTGGTTCTGCCACTCCATAGCTGTTTGGCTTTGGGAAAATTACTAAACCTCTCTGAGACTATTCCCTCCTTTGTAAAGTGGGGATAAATCTATCTGAGCCAGCAGAGCACCTGCATGAGAGATGTGCACTAAATATTGCTCTTTCTCACTCTCCTACGCCATCTCTCTGTTCTTCCCAGAGAAGCTGTACAGAAGGATATAGTACTTTTTTAAAATAGTTAACTAATTATTTAATTAATTTGTTCTTGGCTGCGTTGGGTCTTCATTGCTATGCACAGGCTTTCTCTAGTTGCGGCAAGCGGGGGCTACTCTTTGTTGCGGTGCGCGGGCTTCTCATTGCGGTGGCTTCTCTTGCTGCGCTTGTTGTGGAGCACCGGTTCTAGGCGCGCGGGCTTCAGTAGTTGTGGTCTGCAGGCTCAGTAGTTGTGGCCCATGGGCGTAGCTGCTCCGCGGCATGTGGGATCTTCCCTGACCAGGGCTCGAACCCATGTCCCCTGCCTTGGCAGGCAGATTCTTTACCACTGCGCCACCAGGGAAGTCCGATATAGTACTTTTTAAAGAGGGGTTTGAATTTATTTCAGATTGTGTACATTTTTCTTGTAGAAAAGATTATTCCACTATAGAAACATAAACACGCAAAACCACTCCAAATGCAGTATTCTATGGTTTAGATATCATCAGTCACATTTTATAAGTAATTGGGCAAATGCCAAAGCACTAGGTACTGGGGCGTAAGAAGACTCAAATCTGGGGTGACCCCACCCCAATTTCAAGAGCAGGGTGTGCTTTTCAAACCCATGTTTCATCTGGTCTTTGTTTCTCATCCATCCTCTGTGTCTGCCTTTCTCAAGAAGGCTCAGATCCTCGGCTTTCACACCCTCCCGGCTGGCTGTGCCCCAGCTCCCGGCCTGGAACCTCTGCGTGCCTGGGTGTGCCTGCTCCCCCTGTGCATCACCAGCTTTGCCAGGGAGCTGCTGTATCGTGCACTGCTTGCTGTACCCAGAGTACCTGGACCCTTCTGGTACATGAAGTGCACCCTCCTCACCATGTGTGCAGCCCATCCCCTTACCTTATATCCTGCCTCTAAGCCAGGCTTGGGGGTGAATACAGTGTGCATTCAGCTGTGTGAGGTGCTGGGATCAAAGTGAAGTTCCCAATTTTTGAAGTGGCAGGCTTGAGGGGCACACAGTGATTTAAAGTCGGGTCACCTGACTTAAAGGGGGGACTGATTGATTTAAAGCCAAGGCAGCTGACTTAAAGCCTGCATCCCTCAGCTGCAGGACGAGACCAACTTTGGCGGTGCACGGGTTCGCTCCAAGCCAGCACTGCTGTTCAGGAAGAGATTCCAGTAGCGCCTTAGTGCAGGGGGACTTGTTCCGTTGTCTTGCTCCTGCCCTCAGAGGGGGGCCACCTGCTCTTCTGGAGAATCAGGGAGGGGGAAGTGCAGAGTCCCGGCTGGAGTTGCGGCACCGCTTGTCTGATGGCAGGGAAAGGGGGACAGGGCTGTGTAGTGTCCTGGGGCTGGACTCACCAGGTCGACTCAGCCTCTCAGCCTCCTAACCTCCCCCACACACACTCCACAAGAGTTTCCAATAATATGTAATTGCGCCTTAGGTTCTCGGTCTTCAAACTCATCCCCAGGCTCCCAGGTCCCTTGATTCAGCCAATCCCTCTGTGCTCTTTCTTCTATTAGATACAGTCCCAGAGAGAGGGGCTGGGGGATGGGACTAGAGGGATGCCGGCAGCACTGGCCTCAGCTGAATAAAGAGATCCGGGGCCTGCGCTATCACACATGTGCGAGGATCCTTAAGGCGGAATCGAGGGGGCCAGTTAGAGGCAGTCCTTGCTGCCTCAAGTGAGTATGGATCACCGTCGGGTGGGGAGCACGCTGACCCCTGAGAAGTACTGTTAGGAGGATGTGTTCCTCCCTCGGCTTCAAGGACGTGGGTGGGCTTCAGGGCTCCAGTTCCCCTCCAGGCCTCCAGGTCCGGCTGAACCGCAGCGGCCTTGCAGACCCGCCTTCCTGTCCCAGAACTTGCCAGGCTCCAGGAAGAATCCAGACAGCAGAGATGGTGCCTGAGGGCTCCAGCTTGAAAAGTGCTGTCCCTGGGGACCCAACAGTGGAGGGAGGAAGGGTGAAGGGAGTGGGGGTGGTGGGGTCGGGAGGGGTGGCTGCCCTGGGAGACGTTGAGAGAGAAATATCGCCCCCCACACCCCCTGCCCCTGCAACTGACCCATTGATGCCATAGGATCTCAGGGCCTTTTAGTCAGAGATGCCTCTGCTTCTTTACTCCTGTGTTCAAAACTACGCAAAACCAACTCTTCATCCTCTTGCTGCCTTGCCAGGACTTTTAAAGCACTGTTCTATTGAAGCACTCGTTCCCTAAACTGCAGTTTGGAGCTGTCCCAGCTATTTAAAAGTGTTCTCCTTAAACTGAGACTAAATCCTACTCTTTTGGAAAAACGGCCTTCAGTTCACTGGAGATCGTCTTTTCTGCCCATTCCTTCCTTCTACTGCCCTCTTAAGAACCCCTGTGCTCAAAGAGCTTGGTGATTTATTTTTTGCTTGATGTCAAAAAGAAACCTCCCCTATGCACCCCAAAAAGCTTTCCTGGAACATAGGTGTTTCACAACCATGACAGTGTTTTGCAGTTAGTATACACTGGGTAGAGTGCCTAGCAATCCCTCCAAGAGCCAGAGGTGAGCAGACCTTTACTTATTTGATTGGATGCCCTTCAAGTTTAGGAAGGTCCCATTCTTATGACCCAGCAGGTAAGACAGAGCCCTGGATGGCTGTGGCTGTGATTAGATAACTTCTGATGATTTTATTTCCCTTACTGAGCTGCTGCTTCTAGGTTAAATCCGTTTTATTACCTGTCCATTTTTAAAAAAAGGCTGACAAAGTCACTGTAATAGGTCAGGAGTCTGAGCTCAGGGTTGGTCAAAGGTACTCACAGGGAGGAAGGTGGATAAAAATAGGTGGGTAAAATAGGAGGGTTGGCAAGTACAGCCAGGACACCCGTGTTCATCATGCATACTAATAAAGGCCAGAATCTCCTCATTTATCTCTGGTGGGAAGTTCTGATGGTTTCACAGGATCAAACTCAAATCATATTCAAACTAGGGGATTTCCCTGAGCATAAAAGGAAGTATCCGTCCCTAGCAGGAGTCGCTGCAGAGGAATAAAGACGTAGATGTAGAGAACGGACCTGAGGACACAGGGCGGGGGAAGGGTAAGCTGGGATGAAGTGAGAGAGTGGCATGGACATATATACACTACCAAAGGTGAAATAGATAGCTATTGGGAAGCAGCTGCATATAGCACAGGGAGATCAGCTCAGTGCTTTGTGACCACCTAGAGGGGTGGGATAGGGAAGGTGGGAGGGAGACACAAGAGGGAGAGGATATGGGGATATATGTATACGAATAGTTGATTCACTTTGTTATACAGCAGAAGCTAACACAACAAGGTAAAGCAATTATGCTCCAATAAAGATGTTAACAACAACAACAACAACAACAAAAAACCCAAAATCTAAGTCAATCAAGCCAACGGAGACAATGTATGTGTTTACAGTTCAAGAAATCCACAAGGGAATCCTTTATTCTGTAGGCAATGAATGGTCCATTCGAAAAGGAAAAAACTTTCTAAAATGTTGTCTTTCCATTTATTGTTCAGAACATCATTTTTATACCTCTGCATTTCTTACTATTCAAAGCCAAGTCACGTGAGTTACAGGGAAGCAGCTGATGGATTTAAAGTTGGGTCACTTGATTTAAAAACCAGTGGCAGTTGATTGATTTAAATCCCGGTCATATGACATGAGGAGAGGGTGCTAAAAACTGCTTTTTCATCTCTGGCTCAGAATATCATATTTACCTTGGTTTTTCTTATGATTTAGAAAACTTGAGCTGTCTCTCCTTGGAATCATCAGGAGAAAAATACAGTATTTCAGATTCATTCTTGAAACCAACTTCTCACGGTTAAGGTGTATTGGCTAAAAGATCTTCCTTCTTCAAGAGATTCCAAACCTCTGTAAGACACTTCATTGTAATTGGAGAAAAAAGAAGAATGAATTCAGGCCAGCAGCTGCAGGAGGCCAAGGCAGCCCCCAGGACTAGGGAAGGAGGAGGAGGAAGGGCTGAGAGTTGCCATTAGAGCAGACAACCTCCAGAGGGCGCTGAAGCACCGGCAAAGCCCACCTGCCACTCCCAGTTTGGCACTCCAGGGTCAGATTTGGGTTTGGAGATGGGGTTGCTGTAACCCCAAGGAGGTGAGCAGAGAGGAGGAGTTGATTACCGGTCTCCTCTGACTCTCTGACCCAAATTGCCTGGCTTCACAGGGGGGACAGGGTTTTGCTTTCAGCAAACTCATGGGGCACTTCCAGGCTGGTCGGGTTGCCCAGTGGCCCGACAGCCTGACAGGCTGACTGCGGTGTGACCACCCTTTGTTTCTCCAGAATCTGTGCATCAGGAGGTGCATGGGTGCGGGAGCCCATCCACCGCCCCTCCCCCCAAGGGGGATGGCACCTTCCCTGGCTGTACCCTATGATCACCAGGTACTTGAAATGAATGCAAGTTTTTTGACTTCAAGGAAAAGCTCACATAAGCGTTTCTTCCTCATAATGTGTGGGATTTACTATAATGGAAGGACATTAGAAAGAACAGGTAGAAAACTCACCTGTTGGTCTCCATGTAGGAGTTTATTTTGCATGAATCCCTCCTACGTGAGTAGATAGCAGAGGTTTATTTTTGTTCCCGTGTGTGTAGTTGTGGCAGAGGATGTAGGTATGGTGATTTGAAGCCCTCAAAGAAATATTCTCAGAATTCTCAAGATTTCTCTTGATCGGAACCGAAAGAGACCTGGAAAAGGAGGAAAAGAAAAGGAGGAGGGAGAACGAATGACTGTTTCTCAGTAAATTCACCTTCCTGGTTGATTGTTCTGTCTTCTCATTTCTTTTAACTTCTATGTATGTCTAATGGAATAATGTAGAAAGGCTGATTTTTATGCTTTAAAAGATTTTACATCACAAAGAAACTAGAAGTGGCTAACAGAACTTATTCAAATCAATTTTGCATAGAGACTTTGATATTAAATTTGTATACTAAAATGGGTTTATCCCAATTTTCTCTTTCTTTTTGAGTGAATATTTGTAACATATTTTTGTAGATAATAATTTATCCTAGATATACAAAATTGTGAGAATGGGTACCATTTTTTACCACTTAAATGATTTCTTTTAAATGAATAGATTGTACACTTTAAATGCCAATGCTGTGTCTTACGTGTTGTTTTTTTAATTCCTTGATTTCCAAAACTTGTGTTTATTTAATTGATTTCTATCTAATCATCTGTGTCTCCCCTTTATTGTTTCTTACTTTATATTTTATTGATCTATAGTTAATTTACATTATTATATTAGTTTCAGAGGTACAGCATAGTGATTCATAAATGTTTAGGTTCTTCTCCATTTATAGTTATTATAAAAGAGTGGCTATATTCCCCATGCTATACAGTACATCACTGTAGATTATTGATTTTATACATAGTGGATTGTACCTCAAAATCTCCTACCACTATTTTGCTCCTCCACCCTATCTCTCCCTGCTGGTAACCACTAGTCTGTTCTTTAATCTGTGAGTCTGTTTTTTTGTTGTTATTGTATTCAATTTTTTAGATGCCACGTGTAAGTGATAACATACCATGCTTGTTTTCTCATACCATACCATGCTTTTTTTCTCATAACATGCCGTGCTTGTTTTCTCTGCGGCTTATTTTACTAAGCATAATACCCTCCAAATCCATCCATGTTCTTGCAAATGGCAAAATTTCATTTTTTGCTGAAGTCATCATAAAAACTCTTTTTTATCCACTAAGCTATTGATGAACACTTAGTTTGACTCTATATCTTGGCTATGGCAAATAACACTGTTATGAACATTGGTGTGCAGTTATTTTTTTTTTGAAATAGTGTTTTTGTTTTCTTCTGATATACCCAACAGTGAAATTGCTGGATATTATGGTAGTTCTATTTTTAGTTTTTTTTGTGGAACCTCCATTCTGCTTTCCACAGTAGCTGCACTACTTCACATTCACATCAAGAGTGTACAAGAGTTTCCCTTTCTCCACATCCTCACTAACCTTTGTTATTTGTGATCTTTTGGATGACAGCCATTCTGACAAGACTGAGGTGATATATCTCATAGTTTTGATTTGCGTTTTACTGCCGATTAGCTATGTTTAGCATCTTTGTGAGTTCTGGCTGTCTATATGTAGTTTTTCCTTGGAAAAAAATGTCTATTTAGGTCTTCTCATTTTTTTAAAAAAGATTTTGCGTGTTTTTTTGATATTGAGTTGTATGTGCTGTTTCTGTAGTTTAGGTATGAACCCTTGCTTGGTCATCTTTTTTGATGTTAACCTCTTATCATGTGCAAATATTGTCTCTCCCTCAGCAGGTTGTCTTTTCATTTTGTCTTTGGTTTCCTTTGCTGTGCAAAATCTTTTAAGTTTAGTGAAGTCCCATTTGTTTATTTTTGCTTTTGTTTCATTTGCCTTAGTAGACTGAACCTAAAACTGTTGCTATCATTTATGTTGAAGAATGTTCTATATTTTCCTCTAGGGGTTTTATGGTTTCTGGTCCTACATTTAGGTCTTTATTCAGTTTTGCATTTATTTTATATATGGTGTGCTAAAATAATCTAATTTTATTCTTTTCCATGTAGCTGACCAGTTTTCCCAGTACCACTTATTGAAGAGACAGTTTTTTCTCCATATTGCCTGCTTTGTCATAAATCAATTAAATATAAGTGTGTGGGCTTATTTCTGGGATCTCTATTCTATTCCAGTGATCTTTGTGTCTGTTTTCGCTCTGGTACCTTTCTCTTTGATTACTGTCACTTTGCAGTATAGTCTGAAGTCAAGGTGCGTGATGCCTCCAGCTGTGTTCTTTCTCAAGATTGTTTGGCTATTAGGGGTCTTTGTGTTTCTATACAAATTTTAAAATTACTTTTTCAAGTTCTGTGAAAATGCTTTGGTATTCTGATAGGGATTGCATTAAATCTGTAGATTGTCTTTGGTAGTATGGTTATTTTAACAGTATTAACTCTTCTAGTCGATGCACATGCTATATTTTTCCATCTTTTTGTGTGGTCTTCAACTTCTTTCACCAATGGCTGATAGATTTCTGAGCACATGTCTTTTACCTGCTTAGGTGTGTTTATTCCTAGGTATCTTATTCTTTTTGATGTCATTGCATATGGTATAGTTTTCTTAATTTTTCTTTCTGACATCTTTGAGTTTTGTTTTTTCTTCTTTTTCTAATTCCTTCAGGTGTAATGTTAGGTTGTTTATTTGATATTTTTCTTGATTCCTAAGAATAAGCTTGTATCACTATAACTTCCCCCTGTGAACTGCGTTGGCTGTGTCCCATAGATTTTGGATCATTGTGTGTTCATTTTCATTTGTCTTGGGTATTTTTAGAATCCCTCTTTAATTTCTTCAGTGTTCCTTTCTTCCCCTTTTATTCCCTTCATCTGTGATGTGAGGACTATCTTTAATATTATGTTTGGATTTCTTTCAGTTTTGTTTATGTGTGTGTGTGTGTGTGTGTGTGTGTGTGATTATTTAAGTTGCTGAGCTCTTAATTTCACATGGACACTAACAACCCTGCATTGTTACTCTGCTCCCCCACAGTTACTGAATTTGACCTTATATTTTACATCTACTTGTTTTGTGTGTCCCTTAACTTCTTATTGTGAATATAGATGATTTTATTAGTGTTTTTTTTTTTTTTTTTTTTTTTTTTTTTTTTTTTTTTTTATCCTTCCTATTAGCTGTGTCCATGGTTGATTTACTACCTTTGTTGAATATTTGCCTTAACCAATGAGGTTTTTCCTTTAGTAAGTTTCCTTTCCTAATTTTTATGTTTCAATCGTGACCTTTTCTTTTTCACTTAGAAAAGCCCCTTTAAGATTTCTCATAAAGCTGGTTTGGCGATGCTGAGCTCTTTTAGTTTTGCTTCTCTGTAAAACTTTAGATCTCACCATCAAATCTGAAGGAGAGCCTTGCTGGGTAGAGTATTTTTGCTTATAGGCTTTTCCCTTTCATGACTTTAAATATACCATGCCACTCCCTTCTGGCATGCAGAGGTTATCCTGAAAAGTCAGCAGATAACTTTATGCAATTTCCCATGTTTGTAACTTGTTGCTTTTCCTTTGCTCCTTTTAATAGTGTCTTTTTATCTTTATTTATTTTTTTTTCCATTTTAATTACAATGAGTCTTGGTGTGGTCCTCTTTGGGTTGATCCTGTTTTGGCCTTACTGTGTTTACTGGACTTGGATGTCTGTTTTCTTTCCCAGGTTAGGGAAGTTTTCAACTCTTATGTCTTCAGGTATGTTCTACACTGCTTTGTCTTTCCTTTTTGCTTCTGGGACCAGTATAATGCAAATATTAGTACACTTGATGTTGTTTCACAAGTCTGTTCAACTTTCCTCATTTCATTGTAATCTATTGTTTTACCGTTCATCTCCAGTGATTGCCAGTACTCTGTCCTTCAGTTTTCTGATTCATTCCTCTGTATCATTTAGTCTACAGTAGTTTCCTTTAATGTATTTTTCATTTCAGTTATTGTATTCCTCATCTCTGTTTTGTTGTTCTTTAATGGTCTAACTCTTTTTAAAAAAATTCTAACTTCTTGCTCTGGTCGTCCATTCTTCTCCTGAGTTCTTTGATCATCTTTACAGTCATTACCTTGAACCCTTTGTTGAGGAGATTGGCTATCTCTACTTCACTTCGATCTTCTTCTGAATTCTTATCTTGGTCCTTCATTTGGATCGTGTTTCTGTGTCACCTCATTTTTCTTAACTTCCTGTTTTTATTGCTATGTGTGTAGTAGGTTCGTTACATTTCCTGACCTTGGGGAAGTGGCCTTTTGTAGGAGCTGTCCTATGGGTCCCAGCAGCCCCCTCTCCCCTGGTCACTAGAGCTATATATTCTAGGTGTACCCCCTATGTGGGCTGCTTGGGCTCTTCTGCTGTGGTGGGCTGACTACTGTGGGTAGTCTGGTAGGCTTGGCTGCCCCCAGACTGCTTGTTTGCCAGGCTCTGCCTTGTATGGCGGCTCTCTGTGCTGCTTGGTGAGACTAAATCATAAGGCAGCTGGCTGCACAACTCTGGGGGACACCAAATCTGGTGCTGGTTCACTTATGGGTAGAATTGCAGTCCAGGTGATATCAGGGCTAGTGCCCAGTCACTGGTTCTGGGGCTATGCTGGCTACTGGGAGGAAGAGACAGGTTCTGCGTTCTGGCTGCAGGGCCCAGGAGCCACAGAGTTGGTGTTGGATCACTGTTCCTGACACAGCTCTCTGCAGGGCCGGGGATATCCCTAATCTTGTGTTGGCATTCTGATGGGCAGGGTCAGGACCCAGCTGAGTCCATGGCTGCTTCTGGCCTGCAATTAAGTGGCCTGGTTACACAGGCTGCTGGGCTGTGGTATTCCTGGAGCTGGTGTGTGCCTGTTGGTGTATGAGGCTGATCCCACTGCTAAAGCAGGTTTGCTGTTGGGTAGGTCCAAGCTCCATCCAGTCCGTGTGCAGTTACCACCTGCCGATGGTGAGGCTGACTCCAAGGCCAGAGCAGGCTCACTTGTCAGAGGGGCCAGGGACTCTGGGGCTGGTGCCTGTCCACTGAGGTGTGGAGGCTGGTCCTGGGGCTTTTGGTGGCTGGACCCATGTCCAGGGGCAGCTGTGCACTGAGAGGATCTGAAGGCAGCCTGTTTGCTGGTGGATGGGGCTATGCCCCTGCTCAGTTAGTTGCTTGGCCTGCAGCATCCTAGTACTTGTGTCTGTAGTCTGGTGGAAATGGGTGGGGCTCGGCCCTGGGGCTGATAAGCTACAGGGAGGATTCTGAAATTATGCTTGCTGGTACCAGCGTCCACGAGGTAGAAGGAGCTCCCCCGAATGGCTGCTGCCAGTGTCTCTGTCCCTGAGGCTGTGCTGTAGTTGCCTCTTGCCTCTCTGGGAGACTCTCCAAGATCAGGAGGTAGGTGTGACCCGGGATCCTTTCAAATGACTGCTTCTGTTCTGATTCTCAGATCATGTGGGATTTTGTGAGCATCTTTTAAGAGTGGAATCTCTATTTCCCACAACCCTCTGGCTCTCTGGAAAATAAGCACTACTGGTCTTCAAAGCCCAACTTTCTAGGAACTCTTCTTTCCACAACAGGATCCCTGGGCTTGGGAGCCTGATGTTGGCTTCATACCCCTTGCTACCTGGGAGCACCTCTGAAATTGTAATTATTCTCCCATTTGTGGGCCACCCACTTGGTGGTATGGGTCTTGACTCTATTGAGATTTTGCCCTTCCTTTCTGTCTTGTCGAGGTGCCTTCCTTATATCTTTAGCTGTAAAACATCTTTTAGGGTAGGTCCCGGCCTTTTTCATCAATTGCTGTTCTGTAAACAGTTGTGACTTTGGTGTGCCCATGAGAGGCATCAAGCTCTGGGTCTTTGAATGCTACCATGTTGGACAATCTCTCTACTTCATTCTTAAATCATATTATTTCAGTTTTCTTAGTATCTTATTTGATTAGCGACAGTTTGAAATTTATTATCACTCATGTTTACTTCGCCTGTTTAAAAAAATTGAATAGTGCATTCATTCAGTTTGAAATGAAGGTAGTGACCTGTGAATTTCCATACCTCAAAAATCAAGGATAGGAAAAAAGCCTTTTCTACTTGTGTTACCCTCAAACTCTGCACCCCACCCCAGCCTGGGGATTAACCTCTTGCACCCATGCTCACCTTCTGTTTTCGGACCGTTAACCATCATTGCATCTGTATGTGTGTTGACAAAGTGAACGCTAGTCTTTGCAGTTTTTGTGTTTGGTTTTTTGGTTTAGGGAACAGTCCTACTACGAATGTACATTTACTGCTCTACTGAAGTTCATATATAAACCTGTCAAGCACATTACCAGAATTGGAATTGCTTGTATATACACTTTGATAAATTTTAGAGACAATGGTAGAACAGAAGTAAATTGTATTTCAAATGCCACAATATTCTCACACCATGAAAACCCTTCCCTTTTTAATATATTCGTGTGTAGTTTATCTTTATGCCCATACTATATTTCCCAGAGATGGGTAAGTGTTATGTTTCTTGCTGGCACATTTACCGTATTGTTCAAAGTCAGGCGTTTGGTGGTTTTAGCATGATCCTATTTCCATGAACTCGCAAATACAAGATCTTCTCTCACACTGTCTTTTACTCCCTGCTGTTTTATATTGCCCTCCTAATTCTCAGTCCTGGTCTTTCTTTATGTTCTTCATCAACCTGGATAGGTTATACTATTTTCTCCCTTATTCAAGACCAATAGAATAGAATAGAATACAACACCCAGAAATAAACCCTGATATATGGCCAAATGATTTTTGACAAGTTGCCAAGACTTTTCAAAGTAGAAAGGATAGTATTTTCAACACATGGTGCTGAGAAGTCTTGTGGGCAACATGCAAAAGAAGGAAGATGGACCCTTACCTAACATCATATGCAAAAATTAATGAAAACGTATCAAGAAACTAAATATAAAACCTAATAATATAAAAAGTCTTAGAAGAAGATACAGGACAAGAGCTTCATGATATTGGATTTGGCAGTGTTTTCCTCCATATGAAACGAAGGAACAACCAAGGTACAGCTAACAAAAAAATAAACAATTTGCAGTACAGAAGTTAAAAAAAAAATGTGTATCAAAGAAATGTAAACAGAATAAAATGGCAACCCACAAGATGGGAGAAAATATTTCAGAGCCATCTATCTGACAAGAGATTTCTATTCAGAATATACAGAGAACTCCTACAACTGAACAAAAAGCAAACACCCTGATTCAAAAATGGGTAAAAGACCTGAATAGATGGTTCTTCAAAAAGATGTACAAATGACTAAGCACTTGAATAGATGCTCCATATCACTAAATGCATGTTTATATATTTGTGTGCATGCATATACACACAAGCACACACACACATACACAAGCAGAAAACAACTATTGGTGAGGATGTGAGGGAGTTGGAACCATTGTGCTATGTCAGAGGGAATGCAGAATGATACAGCTGCTTTGCAAAAGAGTATGGCAATTTTTCAGATATTGAAAAATAGAATTACTACATGATCCAGGAATTTTACTATGAGGTATACCCAAAGGTATTGAAATCAGGGTCTTAAAGAAATATTTGTACTCCAGTGTTTAGAGCAGTAATAATCACAGTAGCTAAAATATGAAAGCAACCTAAGTGTTCATCCACTAGTTCCTGGATAAGCAAAGTGTGGTATACCCATATAATACAATATTATTCAGTGTTAAAAAGGAAAAGATCTAGGAATATGCTACAACATGGATGAATCTTGAGGAAATTTAGCTACCAAAAATGCCATTTTTGTGACTTTTAGTGAGTCATAACAATACAACTACTTATTTCAATTATATGGGGGTACTTAGTGTAGTCAAAACCATAGAAATTGGGAGGGTAATGACGCTTTTCAGGTTGTTATGGCACAAAAAGGAAAGTTATATTTAAAGGATATAGAGTTACACTTTTAAAATGTAGAAAAGAATTAGAAAGATAAATGGTGATGTTGATCGTCCAATAATATGAATGCATTTAATATCACTGAACGGTGCACTTTGTAATAACTAACATGTTATATTTTATGTTATTTGATTTTACCAACATACAAAATTGGGAAAGAATGTAATATCAGGAAAGGGAGTGGACCTGGGATAGAGCAGAGAGTAATCAGAAGGGTGAGACACTGCATATGTTGAAGAAGAAGAGCTGAGAGTCTTCATTGGCCAGAAGAGACTTTATAAAAGGGAAAAAAAAATTACTCTGAGGGTGTATTAGATAGATATCTGTGGGTGTGCTGCTATCTCCCATGGGTTATCTTAAAGAGTCTTTAATAAAGTCCATAAGGCTTGCTGAGGCTTTTTTAAAAACTGGATTCCCTAGGAGATAATTAGAGGGTGGTACTTAAGTCTATGTCTAGGTTGACAGATTTTGCAGGGAAGACGAACCTGAGAACAGTGGAGGTCTTAAGAGTGTAAGTACATGGAAATTAGAAAAAAAATAATAATAAAGGGAATTAGGAAAACTTTGGACTTTGAAGGTCATGTATTATTACTGAGTCAAACCTGAGGTTTCTAAGGAGTTATATACACAGTTGCTATTTGGATTACTTGTTGATAAAGATAAGTGGAAAAACTAGAGTCGTTCCCAAGTGTAGGTAAGATATAATGAGAGGATGGAGGTGGAAAGTAGGGAGACCCAGAGAAAAGTGGGAAGATCATATTGGGCCAAGATGGTGGTAATATCCAACAGAACAGACGGTAGGACAGACTATGGATTCATCTTTTTTATTTCGCCTCCCCCCCTCATCCTTAATAATTCTTTGGGAATATTTCACTGCTCTGTGATGCAGGTACAGAATTCGAGTGAGGAGGCTACACCTTCAGTGTCCAGCTGTCTGAGTCCTCAGTGTGCTTCAAATGATGGAGAACTATTGCTTCTTTATGAGAAGGGTTAGTACCTCGTAGCTAAGCTTAAGCTGGAGCTTATGCAATATTGATTCCATTTTATATATACTGTTGGCATGGAGGTTCCTCCTCCTCTTTTCTTGAACATTATGAAATGAATCTATATTTCTCAGTATTTGGGTATATCAGATAAATACGTTAAGTAAAGGAATCTTATATATTGCTCCCTGCATAGTTCGCTCTTTCTTGTTTCTCTTTTACCTTTACTAAATTAGCACAGGGAGAGACCTTGAAATGTTCTAATCAGGAGAGATTAGAACATCATATTTCTAGAGAGGTTGGTTGGACAGAGCAGGGGTCCCAGTGAGAATCCAAGCTCCTGTTTCTACTTGGAAGTGTACCTGTGTAGAATAGAGGGCTCCAGGAAATATCCTAGAATATTCCAATGTCCCTGTGGGAGATCATTAAGAGAGGCAGGATCTGGTACCAGATCAGTGTACTATGACATGTTTGTCAGTCATCTGATGTGAGATTCTCAGAGCCAATCCCATATGGTAGGGCTGAGTGCAGAGTGATGAAGAACCTGTGAAAGCCTTTGATTGCATGTTAAAGATGAAGCTCTGATTTCGGGGAGAATTTTCTTACCTGACTGAATGTCACCCTTCTGTGGGGATGAGATTCTGTGCTTTTCCTCTGTTGATGACCACTGACTGCAAATCATTAGAGGATCATGTCTAGAAAGCATTCTTTATTTAATTTCTTAAAGAAGAAAGCATAGAAAACATTTTTATCCACTTTCAAATTGAGGATCAAGGGGAATGACATCAGTGAAAATGTCAGAGTAGGGAGCTCTGGCTTGTGTCCCTCCCCGGAAACACTGACATACGTGGTAAAACCTGTCAAAATGACCTTATCAACACATGTAAGTTTTCTTTTCTTTTCACGCTGTAGATTTATCTTTCATTGAAACTTTACTTACTACAGGATGCGGAGAATAAACAGGGAAGTAGAAACTGTATTTCCTGATGAGAGAATCACTAAGTCACATTAGCTGTTCTGAACTCTGCCTTACTCACCGTGACTCTAATTAAAACAAACAAACAAACAAAGCACTTTTGTTTTTGGTAAGTCAGTTCTGACATTTCCTCGTTAAAGACAAGGTAACAGATACAGACTTAGACCTACCAGAATTGAGCAAACTTTTGATTGTACCTGTGTTGAACATATGAGCATGACCTGCTACAAATCTTCATTATACTTATTGCCACAACGGACAAATTCCCTTTTCCCACTCCTGATATGTTGCATGTAAGGAATGCGTAGGTCACTAACCCCAGCTGGTCACAGGTAAACTCTGCCACATGGATTACTGCATGTTTTCCTGCTGGAAGACCACACATTCTCGAGGATCATGCCTGCAGAGTATCTGGGCTCTTCTTTTTTTTCTGGATAAAGGTTAGATAATCACCTAATTTTATGAGAAATATATAAATTGTATTTGCATATTCTTCAGGTTTTTATTTATCCATTCTCTTTCAAATCCTAAGTGCAAATATTAAAGTGATTTCCAAGAGGGTGGTAAATAAGACAGCTCCAAAATTAGCAATAAATCATAATACAATTGTGAATGCATTAATGTGTGATTAATATGTAGATACTTATGTAAATGCAAGTTTAGTAATGCTTTGTGGAGAGCTTCAGAATCTAGGTATTAAAAAAAAAAAAGAAGGAGTTCTTGAAACTCTCAGGGAATTATAGAGAAGTCTTTGTGTCTATAAATATCATTCTGAAATAATGCATATTCTCAGAAATAAACTAGGCATAACATTGTAGGAAAAAACTTCATGAAATGAAAGAGCATGTGAGATGGCCATACAAGAAAAAGAATATTCTCAGAGAATAATGAACAGTGTGGAGTTCAGCAGAAGGGTCATACACATTCAGAGAGCAAAACTTTGGAGAGCTTAATTGTGAGTTCCTCATATTTCATCTTTGGAGACACGGTAGTCATTTGAAATTATGATGTTATAAGACGACGTTAACATATTTAAATACTTTCGTTTAGAAATGACCACTTAGAACCAGAGTAAATGAAAGAGAACACAAAATTATGTTTATGTTGATTTTTAAAGACCTCAGGTGAGTGCTGATTATTTAAAAATGCATGATGTCTTTCACTGCAAAGTAAAGGAGCTGTTACAGTGGAGGATTACTGGACTGAATGTCAATACTATGACATAGTATGAGTGTGTTTCGTGTTTGGTAATCGCAATCATCGTTGCTTTTGTTGTGGTCATCGATTTACAGTGCTTGGTGTCAGTTGATTTATCTCTTGTAAAAATAAAATACAGTCTGTGTGTGTGTGAAAAAAAAAACATACATGATGTCTTGACTAAAGTTGTATGGAATTTGAGATCTGGAAAAAAGCATTTCTTTTCTGTAATGCTAGGATGATATTTGGACATTTTTGCAAGAAAGAGGTTTCAGGATGCAAATCTCGTGTCTCTAAGGTGGGAAGTCAGTTCATGGTGGAACATTCTATTAAACTTGTGTGAGTGGAGAAATATTTCTTTGGAAGGAAGAAGTCACGAATCCCTTTTTAATAGTTAGTGGTTTATAGTATACCGAATGAGCAAAATGGCTATTTCTGAACTTTAGAAAAAAATAATATAGTTTTTCTGCATTTATAACATGAGGCTGATGTAACATATCAAAAATTCTTTATTTTGAAAAGCAATGTAATCAATTTGACATAATTCATATATATTGAACCTGTGGTACACACACACACAGTAAAACTTACATTCAGAAAATTGTTTGCACTTAAGAAATATTTTCAAGTGTAGTTGATTTACAATGCTGTGGGGTTTTTAAATACATGTTTATTGGAGTATACTTACTTTATAACACTGTATTAGTTTCTGCTTTACAACAAAGTGAATCAGCTATATGTACACATATATTCCCCATTTCCACCCCCCCCCCCTCCTTGAGCCTCCCTCCCACACTCCCTATCACACCCCTCTGGGGGACATAAAGCACCGAGCTGATCTCCCTGTGCTATGCGGCAGCTTACCACTAGCTATTTTACATTTGGTAGTGTATATATGTCAGTGCTACTCTCTCACTACGTCCCTGTCTCCCCTTGCCCCCTGTGTCCTTAAGTCCGTTCTCTACATCTGTGTCTTTATTCCTGCCCTGTCACTAGGTTCGTCAGTACCATTTTTCTAGATTCCATACATATGTGTTAGCGTACGGTATTTGTTTTTCTCTTTCTGACTTACTTCACTCTGTATGACAGACTCTAGGTCCAACCACCTCACTGCAAATAACTCAATTTTGTTCCTTTTTATGGCTGAGTAATACTCCATTGTATAGATGTGCCACATCTTCTTTATATATTCATCTGTCGATGGACATTTAGGTTGCTTCTATGTCCTGGCTATTGTAAATAGTGCTACAGTGAACATTGTGGTACATGTATCTTTTTGAATTATGGTTTTCTCCGGGTATATGCCCAGTAGTGGGATTGCTGGGTCATATGGTAGTTCTATTTTTTAGCTTTTAAGGAATCTCCATACTGTTCTCCATAGTGGCTGTATCAGTTTACATTCCCACCAACAGTTCAGGAGGGTTCCCTTTTCTCCACACCCTCTGCAGCCTTTACACATTGTTGTATTAATTTCTGCTGTGCAGCAAAGTGATTCAGTTTTATATATACCTATCTATATATCTATCTATATCTATATATCTATATCTATATATCTATATATATTCTTTTCCATTATGGTTTATCACAGGATATTGAATATAGTTTCCTGTGCTATACAGTAGGTCTTGGTGGGTTGTCCATCCTATGTAGAATAGTTTGCTTCTGCTATTCCAAAACTCCCAATCTTTCCTTCACTCTCTCCTTGGCAACCACAACTCTCTTTTCTATATCTGTGTGTTTGTTTCTGTTTCGCTGACATGCTCATTTGTGTCCTGTTTTCGATTCCACATATAAGTGATATTATATGGTATTTGTCTTTCTCTCTCTGACTTACTTCACTTAGTAGCATTATCTCTAGGTCCATCCATGTTGCTGCAAATGGCATTATTTCATTCTTTTTTATGTCTGAGTAATATCTTTTGTATACGTATACCACACCATCTTTATACACTCATTTTTCAATGACCATTTAGGTTGTTTCCATGTCTTGGCTGTTATAAATAGTGCTGCTATGAACATAGGGTTTCATGTATCTTTTTGAATTATAGTTTTGTCTAGATATATGTCCACAAGTGGGATTGCTAGATCATATGGCAACTCTCTTTATAGTTTTCTTGAGGAACCTCCATACTGTTTTCCATAGTGGCTGCACCAACTTACATGGCCACCGACAGTGTAGAAGGGTTCCCTTTTCTCCATACCCCCTCCAGCATTTGTTAATTGTAGATTTTTTTTTTAATGATGGCCATTCTGATCAGTGTGAAGTGATACCTCATTGTAATTTGGATTTGCATTTATCTAATAATTAGTGATGATGAGCATCTTTTCATGTGCCTATTGGCTCTCTGTATGTCTTCTTTGGAGAAATGTTTATTTAGGTCTTCTACCCATTTTTCCATTGAGTTATTTGTTATTTTGTTATTGAGTTGTATGAGCTGTTTGTATAGTTTGGAAATTAAGCCCTTGTCAGTCTCATCATTTGCTAATATTTTCTCCCAGTCCATAGGTTGTATTTTCATTTTGATTATGGTTTCCTTTGCTGTGCAAAAGCTTATAAGTTTGATTAGTTCCTGTTTCTTTTTTTGCTTTTACAGTAAGTCCCCTACATATGAACAAGTTCTGTTCCAAGAGTGCGTTTGTAAGTTCAATTTGTTTGTAAGTCCAACAAAGTTCGCCTAGGTACCCAACTTACACAGTCGGCTATATGGTATTGTACCGTAATAGGTTTATAATACTTTTCACGCAAACAATACATAAAAAACAAGCACAAAAACAAAGAAAGCATTTTTAATCTTACAGTACAGTAACTTGAAAAGTACAGTAATACAGTACAACAGCTGGGATACTCGGGCTGGCATCGAGGGAACAGGCGAGCAGAGTTACTGATTGGAGGAGGGAGGGGAGGTGGGAGATGGTAGGGGTGAAGGATTATCAGCAGTAGGAGACAGAGGGCAAGCTGCAATTTCACTCATACCTGACGTTGATGGCAAAGGTTCTGGTTCCTTGCTGGATTTAATTCTATCTGCCCTCTTGAAAGAATGATCCATTGATGTCTGGGTAGTAGCTCTTTTTTTTTTTCTCATCATAGATGACAAGGTAACACTGGATTGCAATCTGAATGGCTGCTGCCACCTTTGGGTCCCATTCTAGGTTCGGGTCCTGTGCCTCAAAAACTAACAGTGCTTCCTCAAATAACGAAGATTCCCTTGCCATTTTCTGTGTCGTGAATCTCTTCAGTTCTTCAGTTACTTTTTCTTCCTCCTGTCCCTCTTCATCCTTTATCTGGGCCTCCAATTCCATCATTAAGCTCCTCATGTTGCACAGCAAGGAGTTCAGCGAAATCGTCCTCTTGCAGATCTAGCTCCAGCTTCTCGCTGAGGGTCACTACGTTGCTGAAGACCTCTTCGGACTTCTGATCTACCTTCTCAAATCCACAAAAATCATGAACAAACTGTGGGCAAAGGTTCTTCCAAACCCCATTCATCGTGACCGCCATACCCTCACACCATGCAAAGTCAATGTTTTTTATGGTCTTGTAGATGTTATAGTCCTCCCAAAGTTGTCCCTAGGTTGCTCCTGATTTGTCACTTACCTTTACTGCCTGACAAAAAGTGTGACATAAATAATATTTCTTGAAAGTCGCTATAACGCCCTGGTCCATAGGTTGGATGAGCAACGTAGTATTTGGTGACAGATGCAGTACTTTGACGTTGGGATGAAAGTCATCCATGAATGGGGGTGGCCCAGAGCATAGTCGAGCAGCAAAAGAATGTTTTGCTGGAACGTCCTTCTCCAAGCAATATTTCTCTACATCTGGGATAAAGTGGTGGCAAAACCAGTCCTGGAACGTGGCCTGTGTAATCCGGGATTTGGGGTTATGCTTCCACACAACAGGAAGAGAGCCCTTGGCTATGTTTTTAAGGGTTCTTGGGTTCTGTGAATGATAAACTAAGAGAGGTTTCAGCTTCAATCCACCGGAAGCATTGCCACCAAACAACAGTTAGCCTATCCTTTGCTGCTTTACAGCCCGGCATCAACTTTTCCTCCTTACTGACGTAACTTCGGTCTGGCATCCTCTTCCAGTACAGTTGTGTCTCATCCACATTAAAAACCTGGTTGGGTAAATACACACCATCATCAATAATTTCTCAAAGTGTTTCTGGAAGTTCCTGGACAGCTACCCTATCTGCACTTGCTGTCTCTCCACTTATTTTTTTTTTTATTTTTTTTTTTTACAAGGGATAAATAGACTGACACCAAGTATTGTACATGGGTGACCACAACAAAAGCAACAATGATTGCAATTACCAAACATGAAACACACTCATACTATGTCATAATATTGACATTCAGTCCAGTAATCCTCCACTGTAACAGCTCCTTTACTTTGCAGTGAAAATTGATTTGTATATTCTTTGCCTCTGAGTCCTTGTGGGATTTTTGTTTTTTTTTAATTCAGACAGAAAGTCACAAAAATTATACTCATCCTCATCAGTTCACTCAGTCCCATGTAATTAATTTGTTTTTTTCATCTTGATCTTTTGTTAGCACTTTTATGAGTTCATCAGTTTTTCATTAGAGTTCTGAAAATGCTTATTCATTCAGTTCAGCAGTACAGTCAGTTACCAGAAACCTGTACTTGTCAGAGTCTTTTCCATGAATTTCTTGAAGATGAAACCCTTTTATAGGAACATATTTGCAAAATCATCAGAGTACACCCAGAACTGTCTGTAAATGACAAAAGACTTAAAAATGACCACGGTTAAAGATTTGATGAAAGTTCATAATAATGCAGTTGACAAGAAAATTAGTTATTTCTGAGATATACATTTGAAAGTAATAACTAGGATTATTACTTATAACATTATACCAGAACATATAAGATTTTTAGAAATTTCATGTAATGTCTGAAACATTTATATTGACATATTTCCATACAAATAACCCAATGAAAGTTTAGTATTAGTTGTTTTGTTTGTTTTTTTTATACTGCAGGTTCTTATTAGGCATCAATTTTGTACACATCAGTGTATACATGTCAATCCCAATCGCCCAATTCAGCACACCACCATCCCCACCTCACCGCAGTTTTCCCCCTTGGTGTCCATATGTCCATTCTCTACATCTGTGTCTCAACTTCTGCACTGCAAACTGGCTCATCTGTACCATTTTTCTAGGTTCCACATACATGCAATAATATACGATATTTGTTTTTCTCTTTCTGACTTACTTCACTCTGTATGACAGTCTCTAGATCCATCCACGTCTCAACAAATGACTCAATTTCGTTCCTTTTTATGGCTGAGTAATATTCCATTGTATATATGTACCACAACTTCTTTATCCATTCGTCTGCTGATGGGCATTTAGGTTGCTTCCATGACCTGGCTATTGTAAATAGTGCTGCAATGAACATTCGGGTGCATGTGTCTTTTTGAATTACGGTTTTCTCTGGGTATATGCCCAGTAGTGGGATTGCTGGGTCATATGGTAATTCTATTTTTAGTTTTTTAAGGAACCTCCATATTGTTCTCCATAGTGGCTGTATCAATTTACATTCCCACCAACAGTGCAAGAGGGTTCCCTTTTCTCCACACCCTCTCCAGCATTTGTTGTTTGTAGATTTTCTGATGATGCCCATTCTAACAGGAGTGAGGTGATACCTCATTGTAGTTTTGATTTGCATTTCTCTAATAATTAGTGATGTTGAGCAGCTTTTCATGTGCTTCGTGGCCGTCTGTATGTCTTCTTTGGGGAAATGTCTATTTAGGTCTTCTGCCCATTTTTGGATTGGGGTGTTTGTTTCTTTGATATTGATCTGAATGAGCTGTTTATATATTTTGGAGATTAATCCTTTGTCCGTTGATTCATTTGCAAATATTTTCTCCCATTCTGAGGGTTGTCTTTTCGTCTTGTTTATGGTTTCCTTTGCTGTGCAAAAGCTTTGAAGTTTCATTAGGTCCCACTTGTTTATTTTTGTTTTTATTTCCATTACTCTAGGAGGTGGATCAAAAAAGATCTTGCTGTGATTTATGTCAAAGAGTGTTCTTCCTATGTTTTCCTCTAAGAGTTTTATAGTGTCCAGTCTTATATTTAGGTCTCTAGTCCATTTTGAGTTTATTTTTGTGTATGGTGT
Source organism: Eschrichtius robustus (assembly GCF_028021215.1). Classification (NCBI taxonomy): domain Eukaryota; kingdom Metazoa; phylum Chordata; class Mammalia; order Artiodactyla; family Eschrichtiidae; genus Eschrichtius; species Eschrichtius robustus. The sequence continues at coordinate 74,347,284 of NC_090832.1, read as the reverse complement.
TAGGGAGTATTCTAATTTCATTCTTTTACATGTAGCTGTCCAGTTTTCCCAGCACCACTTATTGAAGAGACTGTCTTTTCTCCATTGTATATCTTTGCCTCCTTTGTCATAGATTAGTTGACCATAGGTGCGTGAGTTAATCTCTGGGCTTTCTATCTTGTTCCATTGATCTATGTTTCTGTTTTTGTGCCAGTACCATATTGTCTTGATTACTGTAGCTTTGTAGTATAGTCTGAAGTCAGGGAGTCTGATTCCTCCAGCTCCATTTTTTTTGCCTCAAGACTGCTTTGGCTATTCGGGGTCTTTTGTGTCTCCATACAAATTTTAAGATGATTTGTTCTAGCTCCGTAAAAAATGCCATTGGTAATTTGATAGGGATTGCATTGAATCTGTAGATTGCTTTAGGTAGTATACTCATTTTCACAATGTTGATTCCTCCAATCCAAGAACATGGTATATCTCTCCATCTGTTGGTATCATCTTTAATTTCTTTCATCAGTGTCTTATAGTTTTCTGCATACAGGTCTTTTGTCTCCCTAGGTAGGTTTATTCCTAAGTATTTTATTCTTTTTGTTGCAATGGTCTCCACTTACTTTTACATTGTGAAGGCTGGCTCTAGCCTTGAACCGATGAAACCAGCCATGGCTGGCATTAAAAGATGTGCCCTCTGATTCTTTGCCGTGTTTCTTCTTCAAGTCTTCATAAAGGCTTTTAGCTTTCTCTTGAATCAGCGTTAAGTTGAGCAGGACTCAGCGCTGATGTTGATCCTGCACCCGCACACTGAGAAGTTTCTCCATCTCCTCCATCACTTTTCCATGCTTCTTGGATATTGTGTCAACATCGTCGGCACAGCAGACTTCACATGTTCCATGATCTTGTCCTTGTTCTTTAGATTCGTGCCAATGATTGAATGATTCATATTATAAGAATGAGCGATGTCTAACATCTATTTGCCTCGCTCTACTCTCTCAATTACTTTCACTTTTGTTTCCGTCATTATCGCTTGGCGCTTCTTAACAGTACCAGCTACATCACCTCTGCTTTTACGCTTGCTTCCAGACATCTTGGGCTTGAAATAAAGGTACTGTACTACTGTACTCTATACAGTACTGTAAAGTACACAAAAGCACAACCACATATAGAGGAAGCACGTACGTGACAATGTATGCCAGACACGTGAACTAACTTACAGGATTGGACACGCGAATGGACGTTTGCATCTTTGAAAGTTTGCAACGTGAAGGTTCGTATGTAGGTGACTTACTGTATTTGTACTGCCTAGGGAGAACTACCTAGGAAAATTTTGGTATGACTTTTGTCAGAGAATGTTTTGCTTATGTTCTCTTCTAGGAGTTATAAGGTGTCCTATCTTATATTTAAGCATATAAGCCGTTTTGAGTTTATTTTTGTGTATGGTGTGAGGGTATGTTCTGACTTCACTGATTTGCATACGGCTCTCCAACTTTCAAAACACCACTTGCTGAAGAGACTGTCTTTTCCCCATTGTATATTCTTGCCTCCTTTGTCAAAGGTTAATTGACCATAGGTGTGTGGGTTTATTTCTTAGCTCTCTATTCTATTCCATTGATCCATGTATCTCTTTCTGTGCCAGTACAATGCGGCTTTGATTACTGTAACTTTGTAGTATTTTCTGAAGTTTAGGAGGGTTATGCCTCCTGCTTTGTTCTTTTTCCTGGGGATTGTGTTCACATTTCTGACTTTTTATGGTTCCAGATACATTTTAGGATTATTTGTTCTAGTTCTGGGGAAAATGTCATGGGTAATTTGATAGGGATCACATTAAATCTGTAGATTGCTTTGGGTAGTATAGCCATTTTAACAGTATTAATTCCTCCCATCCAAGAGCGTGGGATGTCTTTCCATTTCTTTGAATCATCTTCAGCTTCCTTTACTAATGTTTTGTAGTTCTCAGTATATAAGTCTTTCACCTCCTTGGTGAGGTTTATCCCTAAGCATTTTATTTTTTTGATGCCATTAAAAAAAGGATTGCTTGTTTACATTTCCTTTCTGATATTTCATTGTTAGTGTAAAGAAATGCAACCAGGGACTTCCCTGGTGGCTCCGTGGTTGAGAATCCGCCTGCCAATACAGGGGACACGGGTTTGAGCCCTGATGCAGGAAGATCTCACATGCCGTGGAGCAACTAAACCTGTGTGCCACAACTACTTAGCCTGCACTCTAGAGCCAGTGAGCCACAAATACTGAGCCCATGTGCCACAACTACTTAAGCCTACATGCCTAGAGCCCGTGCTCCACAACAAGAGAAGCCACTGCAATGAGAAGCCTGTGCACCACAAGAAAGTCTAGTCCCCACTGGCCACAACTAGAGAAAGCCCGTGCACAGCAATGAAGACCCAATGCAGCCAAAATAAATTTAAAAAAAAAAAGAAAGAAAAACCAGGAAATGCAACCAATTTATATATGTTAATCTTGTATCCTGCTACTTTGCGGAATTTGTTTATCAGTTCTAGTAGTGTTTGTGTGGAATTTTTAGGGTTTCCTTTATATATATTATCATGTCATCTGCATATAATGACAACTTTACCTCTTCCCTTCCAATATGTTTGGATTTTATTTCTTTTTCTTGTCTGATTGTTGTGGCTAGGACTTCGAATACTATGTTGAAGAGAAGACGTGAGAGTGGGCATCCTTGTCTTGTTCCAGATTTTAGCGGGAAGGCTTTCAGCTTATGAACGTTGAGTATTATATCGGCTGTGGGTTTGTCATAAATAGCTTTTATTATGTTGAGATATGTTTCCTCTGTACCCACGTTGGTAAGTGTTTTTACCATGAATGGATGTTGAAGCTTTTCAAATGCTTTTTCGCCATCTATTGAGATGATCGTTTACTTCTTGTTTTTCCTTTGTCGATGGGGTGTATCATGTTGATTGATTGGCGAAACATGTTGAAACAGCTTTGTGAAACTGGGGTGAATCAAATTTGGTCATGGTGTATGATCCTCTCATGTGTTGTCGGATTCGGTTTTCTAATATTCAGTTCAGAATTTTTGCATCTATATTTATCAACGATATTGGCCTGCAGTTTTCTTTTTTGGTAGTGTCTTTCTCTGTGTTTTTTTTAAAAGTCTTTACTGAATTTGTTCCAATATTGCTTCTGTTTTATGTTTTGGTTTCTTGTTTGTGAGGCATGTGGGATCTTAGCTCCAAAACCAGGGATCGAACCCGCAACCCCTGCACTGGAAGGCGAAATCTTAACTGCTGGACCACCAGAAAAGTCCCCATCTGTCTTAATTGGTTTTTTTTTTTAAGTAAATTTCTTTCTTTATTTATTTTTGGATGCATTGGGCATTCGTTGCTGTGCTCGGGCTCTCTCTAGTTGCGGTGAGCGGGGGCTACTCTTCGTTGTGGTGTGCAGGCTGTTCATTGTGGTGGCTTCTTTTGTTGCAGATCATGGGCTCTAGGTGCGTGGGCTTCAGCAGTTGTGCCTATCGGGCTCAGTAGTTGTGGCACACAGGCTTAGTTGCTCCATGGCATGTGGGATCTTTCCAGACCAGGTCTCGAACCTATGTCCCCTGCAGTGGCAGACAGATTCTTAACCACTGTGCCACCAGGGAAGTCCCCCCTCCCCATCTGTTTTTGATATCAGCGTGATAGTGGCTTCATAGAATGTCTTTGGAAGTATTCCTTACTCTTCAATCTTTTCGAAGAGTTTGAGAAGAATCAGTGTAAGTTCTGCTTTTTATATTTGGTAGAATTTGCCTGTGAAACCATCTGATCCTGGACTTCTGTTGGTAGGGAGTTTTTTTAAATTACAGATTCTATTTTTTTAAAAAATTCTATTTATTTATTTATTTATTTTGGCTGTGTTGGGTCTTCGTTTCTGTGCGAGGGCTTTCTCTAGTTGCAGCGAGCGGGGGCCACTCTTCATCACGGTGTGTGGGCCTCTCGCTATCGTGACCTCTCTTGTTGTGGGGCATGGGCTCCAGACGCTCAGGCTCAGTAGTTGTGGCTCACGGGCCCAGTTGCTCCGCGGCATGTGGGATCTTCCTAGACCAGGGCTCGAACCCGTGTCCCCTGCATTGGCAGGCAGATTCTCAACCACCGCACCACCAGGGAAGCCCTCTATTTTGCTTTTAGTGATCAGTATGCTCAAGTTATCTATTTCTTCTTGATTCAGTTTTGTTCGGCTGTAAAAAAACAAAATATATTTTTAAGTTATGTTAGCAGCTAAATACTTACCATGTATTAGACCACAAAAGAGAGAAGAAAAAATATTAAAATATTTTTTTCAAATACAGCAAGTATTGAAATGTTTTAAAGAAATTGGTATAATCATACTGATTACAATAATGACAAATTGTTCTGAACTTAAAGACTACTTATATCTAAAATGCATATTATATGCTTATTGTTTTAATGTTTTTAAATACATGGAATGTTTTCTCCTTTCTAATGTAATTCTTTTATTTTGCCTGTATATTGTGAAAAAAATTTAGTTGCACATAATATAAAAAATTACACTTTAATAGGAGATATTAATCCATGTACATTTACTATAGTACTGAAAATACTTAGGTTTAGCGTTCCATGTCATTGAGTGCTCTTTTTTATTTATTTATTTTTAAAAAAGATTTAATTTGGAGGGGGGGGGCATAAATTATTCATTTATTTATTTATTTAATTTTAACATCTTTATTGGACTATAATTGCTTTACAATGGTGTGTTAGTCTCTGCTTTAGAACAAAGTGAATGAGCTATACATATCCATATATCCCCATATCTCCTCCCTGTTGCGTCTCCCTCCCGCCCTCCCTATCCCACCCCTCTAAGTGGTCAAAAAGCACTGAGCTGATCTCTCTCTTCTATGCAGCTGTTTCCTACTAGCTAGCTATTTTACATTTGGTAGTATATATAAGTCCATGCCACTCTCTCACTTCGTCCCAGCTTACCCTTCCCCCTCCCCATGTCCTCAAGTCCATTCTCTATGTCTGCGTCTTTATTCCTGTCCTGTCCCTAGGTTCTTCCCAACCGTTTCTTTTCCTTTTCTTTTTAGATTCCACATATATGTGTTAGCACACAGTATTTGTTTTTCTCTTTCTGACTTACTTCACTCTGTATGACAGACTCTAGGTCCATCCATCTCACTACAAATAACTCAATTTCATTTCTTTTTATGGCTGAGTAATATTCCATTTTATATTGAAGATGTGCAACATCTTTTTTACCCATTCATCAGTTGATGGACACTTAGGTTGCTTCCATGTCCTGGCTATTGCAAATAGAGCTGCAGTGAACATTGTGGAACATGACTCTTTTTGAATTATGGTTTTCTCCAGGTATATGCCCAGTAGTGGGATTGCTGTGTCATATGGTAGTTCTATTTTTAGTTTTTTAAGGAACCTCCATACTGTTCTCGATAGTGGCTGTATCAATTTACACTCCCACCAACGGTGCAAGAGGGTTCCCTTTTTTTCACACCTCTGCAGCATTTATTGTTTGTAGATTTTTTTGATGATGGCCATTCTTACCTGTGTGTGGTGATACCTCATTGTAATTTCGAGTTGCATTTCTCTAATGATCAGTGATGTTGAGCATTCTTTCATGTGTTTGTTGGCAATCTGTATATCTTCTTTGGAGAAATGTCTATTTAGGTCTTCTGCCCATTTATGGATTGGGTTGTTTGTTTGTTTGTTTGTTTTGATATTGAGCTGCATGGGCTGCTTGTAAAGTTTGGAGATTAATCCTTTGCCAGCTGCTTCGTTGGCAAATATTTTCTCCCATTCTGAGGGTGGCCTTTTCGTCTTGTTTACGTTTTCCTTTGCTGTGCAAAAGCTTTTAAGTCTCCTTAGGTCTCATTTGTTTATGTTTCTTTTTAATTTCCGTTTTCTAGGAGGTGGGTCAAAAAGGATCTTGCTGTGATTGATGTCATAGAGTGTTCTGCCTATGTTTTCCTCTAAGAGTTTGATAGTGTCTGGCATTACATTTAGGTCTTTAATCCATTTTGAGTTTATTTTTGTGTATGGTGTTAGGGAGTCTTCTAATTTCATTCTTTTACCAGTAGCTGTCCAGTTTTCCCAGCACCACTTATTGAAGAGGCTGTGATTTCTCCATTGTATATTCTTGCCTCCTTTATCAAAAATAAGGTGACCATATGTGTATGGGTTTATGTCTGGGCTTTCTCTCCTGTTCCATTGCTCTATATTTCTGTTTTTGTGCCAGTACCATACTGTCTTGACTACTGTAGGTTTTTAGTATTGTCTGCAGTCAGGGAGCCTGATTCCTTCAGCTCTGTTTTTCTTCTCAAGATTGCTTTGGCTGTTCGGGGTCTTTTGTGTTTCCATACAAATTGTGAAATTTTTTTGTTCTAGTTCTCTGAAAAATTCCATTGGTAGTTTGATAGGGATTGCATTGAATCTGTAGATTGCTTTGGGTAGTAGAGTCATTTTCACAATGTTGATTCTTCCAATCGAAGAACATGGTATATCTCTGTATCTGTTTGTGTCATCTTTGATTTCTTTCATCAGTGTCTTATAGTTTGTTGAGTAACCGTCTTTTGTCTCCTTAGGTAGGTTTATTCCTAGGTATTTTATTCTTTGTGTCGCAGTGGTAAATGGGAGTGTTTCCCTAATTTCTCTTTCAGAATTTTCATCTTTAGTGTATAGGAATGAAAGAGATATCTGTACATTAATTTTGTATCCTGCAACCTTACCAGTTCATTGATTAACTCTAGTAGGTTTCTGGTAGCATCTTTAGGATTCTCTATGTATAGTATCATGTCATCTGCAAACAGTGAGAGCTTAACTTCTTCTTTTCCGATTTGGATTCCTTTTATTTCTTTTTCTTCTCTGATTGCTGTAGCTAAAAATTCCAAAAGTGTGTGGAATAATAGTGGTGAGAGTGGGCAACCTTGTCTTGTTCCTGATCTTGGTGGAAATGGTTTCACTTTTTCACCATTGAGAACGATGCTGGCTGTGGGTTTGTCATATATGGCCTTTATTATGTTGAGGAAAGTTCCCTCTATGCCTACTTTCTGGAGGGTTTTTATGATAAATCGGTGTTTAATATTGTCGAAAGCATTTTCTCCATCTATTGAGATGACCATATGGTTTTTATCCTTCAGTTTTTTAATATGGTGTATCACATTGATTTGCATGTATTGAAGAATCCTTGCATCCCTGGGATAAACCCCACTTGATCATGGTGTATGATCCTTTTAAGGCGCTGTTGGATTCTGTTTGCTAGTATTGTGCAGTAGATTTTTGCAGCTATGTTCATCAGTGATATTGACCTGTAGTTTTCTTTCTTTGTGACATCTTTGTCTGGTTTTGGTGTCAGGGAGATGGTGGTCTCATAGAATAAGTTTGGGAGAGTTCCTCCCTCTGCTATATTTTGGAAGAGTTTGAGAAGGATAGGTATTAACTCTTCTCTAAATGTTTGATAGAATTTGCCTGTGAAGCCATCTGGTCCTGGGCTTTTGTTTGTTGGAAGATTTTTAATCACAGTCTCAAGTTCAGTGCTTGGGATTGGTTGGTTTGTAGTTTCTATTTCTTCCTGGTTCAGTCTTGGAAGGTTGTGCTTTTCTGAGAATTTGTCCATTTCTTCCAGGTTGTCCATTTTATTGGCATATAGTTGCTTGCAGTAATCTCTCATGATCCTTTGTATGTCTGCAGTGTCAGTTGTTACTTCTCCTTTTTCATTTGTAATTCTATTGATTTGAGTCGTCTCCCTTTTTTTCTTGATGAGTCTGGCTAATGGTTTGTCAATTTGGTTTATCTTCTCAAAGAACCAGCTTTTAGTTTTTTTGATCTTTGCTGTTGTTTCCTTCATTTCTTTTTCATTTATTTCTGGTCTGATCTTTGTGATGTCTTTCCTCTGCTGACTTTGTTTTTTTCTTTTTTTTTTTCCTTTCTTTCTCTAATTGCTTTAAGTGTAAGGTTAACTTGTTTATTTGAGATATTTCTTGTTTCTTGAGGTAGGATTGTATTGCTATGAACTTCTCTCTTAGAACTGCTCTTGCTGCATCCCATAGGTTTTGGGTCTTCATGTTTTCATTGTCATTTGTTTCTAGGTATTTTTTTATTTCCTCTTTGAGTTCTTCAGTGATGTCTTGGTTATTAAGTAGTGTATTGTTGAGCGTCCATGTGTTTCTAATTTTTACAGATTTTTTTTCCTGTAATTGATATCTAGTCTGATAGCATTGTGGTCGGAAAAGATACTTGATACGATTTCAATTTTCTTATATTTACCAAGGCTTGATTTGTGACCCAAGATATGATCTATCCTGGAGAATGTTCCAGGAGCACTTGAGAAAAAGTGTATTCTGTTGTTTTTGGATGGAATGTCCTATAAATATCAATTAAGTCCATCTTGTTTAATGTATCATTTAAAGCTTGTGTTTCCTTATTTATTTTCATTTGTGGACGATCTGTTCATTGGTGAAAGAGGGGTGCTAAAGTCCCCTAGTATGATTGTGTTACTGTCGATTTCCCCTTTTATGGCTGTTAGCATTTGCCTTATGTATTGAGGTGCTCCTATGTTGGGTGCATAAATATATACAATTGTTAAATCTTCTTCTTGGATTGATCCCTTGATCATTATGTAGTGTCCTTCTTTGTCTCCTGTAATAGTCTTTATTTTAAAGTCTTTTTTGTCTGATATGAGAATTGCTGCTCTAGCTTTCTTCTGATTTCCATTTGCATGGAATATCTTATTCCATCCCCTCACTTTCCATCTGTATGTGTCCCTATGTCTGAAGTGGGTCTCTTGTAGACCACATACATACCGGTCGTGTTTTCGGATCCATTCAGCCAGTCTATGTCTTTTGGTTGGAGCATTTAATCCATTTACATTTAAGGTAATTATTGATATGTATGTTCTTATTACCATTTTCTTAACTGTTTTGGGTTTCTTATTGTAGGTCTTTCCCTTCTCTTGTGTTTCCTGCCTAGAGAAGTTCCTTTAGCATTTGTTGTAAAGCGGGTTTGGTGGTGCTGAATTGTCTTAGCTTTTGCTTGTCTGTAAAGGTTTTAATTTCTCTGTCGAATCTGAACGAGATCCTTGGTGGGTCGAGTGATCTTGGTTGTAGCTTTTCCCCTTTCATTACTTTAAATATGTCCTGCCAGTCCCTTCTGGCTTGCAGAGTTTCTGCTGAAAGTTCAGCTGTTCACGTTATGGGGATTCCCTTGTATGTTATTTGTTGTTTTTCCCTTGCTGCTTTTAATATTTTTTTCTTTGTATTTAATTTTTGATAGTTTGATTAATATATGTTTTGGCATGTTTCTCCTTGGGTTTATCTTGTATGGGACTCCCTGCGCTTCCTGGACTTGATTAACGATTTCCTTTCCCATATTAGGGAAGTTTTCAACTATAATCTCTTTAAATATTTTCTCAGTGTCTTTCTTTTTCTCTTCTACTTCTGGGACCCCTATATTCGAATGTTGGTGCGTTTAACGTTTTCCCAGAGATGTCTCAGATTGTCCTCAATTCTTTTCATTCTTTTTTCTTTATTTTGCTTTGCAGTAGTTATTTCCACTATTTTATCTTCCAGGTCATTTATCCATTCTTCTGCCTCAGTTATTCTGCTATTGTTTCCTTCTAGAGAATTTTTAATTCCATTTATTGTGTTGTTCATCATTGTTTGTTTGCTCTTTAGTTCTTCTAGGTCCTTGTTAAACGTTTCTTGTCTACTCTCCATTCCAGTTCCAAGATTTGGGATCATCTTTACTATCATTACTCTGAATTCTTTTTCAGGTAGACTGCCTATTTCCTCCACATTTGTTTGGTCTGGTGGGTTTTTACCTTGCTCCTTCATCTGCTGTGTGTTTCTGTGTCTTCTCATTTGGCTTTGGGGACTCTGTTTGGGGGTCTCCTTTTCAGAGGCTGCAGATTCGTAGTTCCCGTTGTATTTGGTGTCTGCCCCCAGTGGCTAAGGTTGGTTCAGTGGGTTGTGTAGGCTTTCTGATGGAGGGGACTGGTGCCTGTGTTCTTGTGGGTGTGTCTGGATCTTGTCTTTCTGGTGGACAGATCCGCATCTGGTGGTGTGTTTTGGGGTGTCCGTGACCTTATTGTGATTTTCGGCAGCCTCTCTGCTAATGGGTGGGCCTGCATTCCTGTCTTGCTAGTTGTTTGGCATGGGATGTCCAGCACTGGATCTTGCTGGTCTCTGAGTGGAGCTGGGTCTTAGCGTTGAGACGGATATCTCTGGGAGAGCTTTCGCCATTTGATATTACAAGGTGCCAGAGGTCTCTGGTAGACCAATGTCCTGAACTCGGCTCTCTCACCTCAGAGGCACAGGCTTGACACCCGGCTGGAGCACCAAGACCCTGTCAGCCACACAGCTGGGGGTGAGAGCAAGAGGTAGCTTTGGTACATCTCAAAGACCACCAATGAGGTTCACTGACCATTTTCTCTCCAGAAGTGAAGAAAACAAAATTCAGACTTTGGCTAGTCAGCCACTTTGGTAGCCAGCCTCCAAGATGGACCTAATTATCCCCTAATTATCTCCCAGTCTCCATGTACCAGTGTGGCTCCTCGCACTTGAAAAGGGTTGACTGTTTAACTAATAAGAAATTGCAGAAATGACACAGTGCAGCTTCCAAAGTTATAAAAGACATTGCAGCTTCTGCTTTGGTTTCTGCTAGATCACTCATCCTGGGGTAAGCCAGCTGCCATGTCATGAGGACACTCAAGCAGCCCTAAGGAGAGATCCATGTGGCAAGGAACTGAGGCCTCTTACCTACAGCCACGTGAGTGAGTCATCTCAGAAGTCAAAAGATTTAATTTTTTAAATTTTTGGTTGTGTTGGGTCTTCGTTGCTGCACAGGGTTTCTCCAGTTGTTACTAGAGAAGCAGGGGTTACTCATCGTTGTGGTGCACGGGCTTCTCCTTGCGGTGGTTTCTCTTGTTGTGGAGTATGGGCTCTAGGTGCATGGGCTTCAGTAGTTGTGTCATGCAGGCTCAATAGTTGTTGCTTGCAGGCTCTAGAGCACAGGCTCAGTACTTGTGGCACACGGGCTTAGTTGCTCTGCGGCATGTGGGATCTTCCCAGACCAGGGATGGAACCCCTGTTCCCTGCATTGGCAGGCAAATTTTTACCCACTGTGCCACCAGGGAAGTCCAGTGTGCTCTTTTTTAAACCTAGTCAGTTTTCACTATTTTCTATCTTAACGATTCTGTATTAAAGAAAAAAAAAAAATAATACTCCTTTCTACCCCTCCTCTTTGAGGATTATATATGAAGAAGTATGTCTTATTTATTAACCTCAAATTTTCACCTTACTTTTAAGAAGTAATCACAATGTCAAGTATTTAATACTTTTCACTTCCACCTTGAAAAGCATGGATATTAAAGTGCTAATACAATTACCTTCCCTGGTCTATCTTTTTTAGTTTTTGTTATGTATAAAAAACAACGAAAAACATGCATGGTTTGTAAGGAAATGACAAATTTCAGAAAATTCAGCATCTGAATACACTGTAAACATAGCTTCTAGATAAAGACACAGAAAATTGCCAGATACTCAGAGGCCCCCTGGTCCCATTCCAGTGACTCCCCTTAAGGTTTAATATTGTTCTGGTATCTAACAAAAAGATAACTTTACCTGTATTTTGTATTTTATATAAATGTTATGGCACAGTAAAATCACTTTTGGATTGGGCTTTTTTATTTTATGTTGTTTGTGAATATGCCTATATAGTTGCCTGTTGTTGTGATCATGCATTGCCACTGTTGCATAGGATTCCATAATGTAAATATTTAACTATTAATTAATTTATTCCAATGTGTATTACAATATGAGTGATTTTCAGTTTGTGTCTATTGAGAACAGCACTGGTATATAAATTCTAGAACTTGAGCTTTGGTGGTGTGTCTATAAATTATTGTTCAGTATACACGTAGTAGTAAAATTTTCGAGTCATAGCTTTCTTGTGTTTATCTTTTTAGATATTTCTAAATATTTTCAAAACTTTTGTATGATTTTTCATCTTCAGCAGCAGTGAATGAGATTCAAGGATTATACACATTCTTGTCAAACTTGATAATACCTGTCATTTTCATTTGAACTTTCTGGTTGGTGAGTGATAATTCCAGGTATCACGCTTTTGCATTTAATTGACTACTAAGAAGCCAAGCATCTTTTGATATGTTTACTTAACATTCTGTACTCTCTTTTTTGAAATATCTTTTGGCATATTTCCCCCATTTTGCTATTCCATTATCGTCTTATTGAAGACTTCCTTTTTTTTTAACATCTGAAGACTTCTTATTTAGGAGTTTTTATATACATGCTTGAGATGAGTTCTTCTCTCTTTCTGTCTCTCCTTCTCTTTCTTTAGATGAGTGTCAGTTTTTAATGTTAATAACATCGAATTTGTTATTTTCCTCTTTATTTATTTAGTCTTATTTCTATTTATTTATGTAGTCTTCTTACCTGTAGCAGAACACATTATTTATTCTAAACCACAAATATGTTTTCATTTCTTCAATAAATGTAATTATTAAGCTTTAAATTTAAGTTAACTTTCTAAACTAAATATGTTGTATCATAGTGAGTATTAATTTTTCTATGACAGCTGAAAGGTTACATTTATTCAGAAAATGTTGTATCAGCTTTCTTTTCATTTGCTCCTACTTCTCATTGATTCACAGTGGTAAACATCACTTCATCCATGGATCTGACTTTTCTCTGGTTTCTCATGGTCATTCTCACTAATTCGTCTTGCCTCCTGAAATCTTTAGCAATCCCATTATTCCACAGAAGCAAAAACCTTCCTTGGGCCTTTTTCCTCAGAAGATTGATTATTCCCACATTTTAAATGGGAGATTGCAATAAGTTAGGAGAAAATGCCACAAGGGTCTCTCTCTTTTTTTTTTTTTTTTCACATCCTGTATCAGCCTCTGCTTGCACTCTCTGTTCAAAGATATTTGTGCAACACATTGATGGAAGATGCCACTTGTTTCTCTCCTTGGGGAAAAGACAGATTAATTACCTAACAAATAAAATAAAGAGAGTGTCTTGCTCTTTTCAAATGTTGGACAGGATTGCTTGCATCCTAATTTAAATGTTTCATGTGACTGAAGCTTAAGATTCCTAAACTTTAATCCATACTTGCACCATGCACAGCACCCAACAGGAGAGCTTTACATAACCCCATGAGACACTTGTGTGCAAGTGGAACAGATAAAAATATAAAACTATTGCTGTCTTTTTGTGTCATAAAAATGATTTTTTGTCTCATTTAAAATATTTTTTTCTAAAATCCAAAAACGTGTCAGGCTAAACTATTGTTATTTCAAATATGGTAAAATCGAAGACCCTTCAAATTTCTTTCCAGTTTTGTTGATGATGGGATGCCGTCAGAGATATGACTTCATTAAACACAATAGGTAAGATTCCTTCATAGGCCTGATTGGGGAATATGAAAATAAACCCCAGAAAAATCTGGACATTTTCTAGTTCTCAAATATTGGTTAAGATGGTAGAAAGGGCCCTTCATTGTCCTATATGTTAATGCAGATCAATTGTGAGAGGTGGGGATAAAACAAGCAGCCTAAATATCCTTTATGTTTGTTGTACTACTAGTAGAAAGAGGAAGGGTCAACATGTCACCATGGTTGATATAGCAAATAAGCTGCTTGAAACTACACAGAAACGTACCTGCTTGTATTTTCTGTGCAGTTACCCTCTCTTTTGGTGTGCCCTGATACCTCCCTCAACTTATGTACCAACTCCAGCAGCATTAAGCAGAAATCCAAAGAAGTCTATTCTTTGGAATTATGAGGAAGGGAAGAGTCAAACATTTTATAACATGCTCTATACAAGGATACACGTCACCATCCTTATCTATGTCATGCCATGCATGGAGGGTCAGTAGGTTCAGGGGATTCTGGAAGCACCAAGTTCTGTGGGGTTAATCACAGTTGCATTCATGGGCAGTAAAAGAGAAGGGCCTTATCTTGGTCACTTTCTCAATGCTAGTAGCTACAAAAAGAAGAGGATAGCAGACATCTTAGGGAGAAGAACCAACATTAAATGAAATGTCCTAATTACTCTAGGCAACCTCTCATGGTGGCCTCCCATAGCTCCTCAAATCCCTACATACTTGCACAAGGGATAGTGTAATATTACTGGAGTGTCTGACTGCAGATTAACATTATTTTTGTTGAAAAAAATAAAAATAGGTTCAAGTGATAGGGTTTGAAAAGGGTTCACAGTGTGACGGAAATTATTGTAACAATGTGGACAGAACCCTTTGGATGGATTCATCATGGTTTTTTTTTTGTTTGTTTGTTTTTTGTTTTTTGCTTCTTCAGAATCTGTAGTAGCGATTGGTGTGTTCCATGATACATCCCCGCTTCTTATAAGTGTTAGATGGAATACCCCATTAGGAAGAAGTGCACGTAAGGAAGATTAGTGAGTCAAACTCCTCTGCCCTCTGTCAGCAGTGGGTGCAAAGGGATTTAGACCAAGTGCTTTCATCCTTTGATTTGCAAAGTTTTCACTATATGAATGATGTTTTGTTTGTTTGCAGGTCAGGAGCCTTGGTCTCAATATCCCTGTTTAAAAAGTGATATCACGTGTCTGCCAGAAAGAATTGCTGATGATACTGGGAAAAATTGAGAGTTATCCTTAACAATTAAGGGTTTTGTAGCAACATGGATGGACCTAGAGATTGTTATACTGAGTGAAGCAAGTCAGACACAGAAAGACTGACATCATATGATATTGCTTATATGAGGAATCTAAAAAAGAAAAAAAAAAGGTACAAATGAACTTATTTACACAACAGAAATAGAATCATGGATATAGAAAACAAACTTATGGTTACCAGGGGATAAGTGGGGAAGGGATAAATTGGGAGATTGGGACTGACTTATACACACTACTATATATAAAATAGGTAAGTATTGATAAAGACCTGCTTTATAGCACAGGGAACTCTACTCAGTGGTCTGTACTGGCGTATACGGAAAAAGAATCTTATAAAAAAAACCAAGGGTTTTGGGATTATATAATAAATATAAATGTGCAAACCTTTAACATGAAAGGAAAAATCAGTTAACTCTGTGGTCCCTGTTATGGTGTAAATATTTTGTACCTCTAATTTTAAAATTTTGAAACCCAGCTCCCATGTTGATGGTATTAGGAGGTGGGGCTTTTGGGAGGTGATTAGGTTATGAGGCCAGAGACCTCAAACATGGGATTAGTGACCTAATAAATGTAGCACACAGAAGATCTTACGCCCATTCCATGATTCCATTGCCGAGCGAGAAGACCCACATTATGAACCAGAAGTTGGTCCCTCGCCAGACACTAAGTCAGCTGGCAACTTGTTCTTTTTAAAAAAAAAAATAATTAGATAATTAATTAATTAATTTTTTGGCTGTGTTGGGTCTTTGGTGCGGTGCGCGGGCTTCTCATTGAGTGGCTTCTCTTGTTGCGGAGCACGGGCTCTAGGCGTGTGAGTTTCAGTAGTTGTGGCTCACGGGCTCAGTAGTTGTGGCCTGTGGACTCTAGAGCACAGGCTCAGTATTTGTGGTGCACGGGCTTAGTTGTTCCATGGCATGTGGGATCTTCCTGGACCAGGGCTCGAACCCTTGTCCCTTTTATTGGTAGGCAGATTCTTAACCACTGCACCTCCAGGGAAGCCCCTGGTTACTTGTTCTTGAACTTTTCAGCCTCAGCAATTATGAGAAAACAAAAAATATTCTGTTGTTTATAAAATACCAAGTCTCTCGTATTTTGTTTTAGCAGTCAAAGAGCTGGCTGAGGAGAAATATCTGTGAGCTTGAAGACATATGAGGAGAAACCTTTAAATCTCAAAAGAAAAGAGAAAATGGGCAGGAAAGAAATCAACAGAACAGAGTAATCAATAATTGTGGAACAATGAAAAATGCTGTGACCTATACATAATGGGTATAGCAGGAGGAGAATAAAGATAATAAAGAACAGAAAATATTTTTTTAAAAATGACTGAGAGTCTCTCCAAATGAATGTCTGACACTAAATCCACAACATCGAAACTTAAAAGAACATATGAATAGTAAAGAAAACTGACCAATATCTCTCAGGAACATCAATGCAAAAATCCTCAACAAAATATTACCAAATCGAATCCAACAATATTTTGAGAGAATTTTGTATCATGAATGAGAGGAAATAATCCCAGGTATGAAAGGCTGCTTCAACATTCTAGAATCAAATAATTATATCCATCATATCAACACCTTAAAGACAATCATTAGCATATCAATAGATTCAGAAGACCTTTGAAAAAATCTAACACCCATTCTTCATAAAAACTCTCAGTTAAAGAAATAGACTGGAGCTTTCTCAAGTTGATAACAAAGATTTACAGGAAACTTTTATCTTACATCATGATTAATGGTCAAAACCATGAAGCTTTTCCACTAAGTTCAGGTAAAAGCAAGGATGTCCCCTTTCATGACTCCTTTTCCATATTTTACTCCAAGTCCTTGCTAATGCAACAAGGCACGAAAATAAATAAAACAAATACAGATTGGGTAGAGAAAAATGAAAGCAACCTAAATAAAATGTGGACCAATATACTTTATGGACACCTCACCAAAGAAAATAGACACTATGCATATAAGTATACAGAAGAATAATCCAGATTACATGCTGCCATGAAAAAGCAAATTAAAAATACAATTACATACCACTATGTAACACTTAGAATGGCTAAAATGTGAACAATGACAAGAACAAATTCTGTAGGAGATGTGGAACAATAGGAAATGTCATTTGTCATTGGTGGAAATGAAAAATAATACAGCTACTTTGGTAGTCTGATTGACACTTGCTAGAATATTGAGCGTTCCCTCACTGTACAATCCGTCAAGTGTTCTCATGGATATTTACTGAAAGTAGTTTAAAACATACTTCCAGAGGAAAATCTGCATATGGATATTTATAGCACCTAATTCAATATTGCCAAAATGTGAATGAAACTAAGGTGTCCTCCAATAGGTGAATGAAATGATATAGTATTAATATATTCTGGGAATGGGATAATATTGAGCACTAAAAAAGTAAGCTATCAAGCCATATAAAGAGATGGGAATTCTTTTTTTTTCTTTTGAAATATAGGTGATTTTCTTTATTTTGAAATTTAAATTTTATTGGAGTATAGTTGACTTACAATGTTGTGTTCATTTCAGCTGCACAGCAAGTGATTCAGTTACACATATGCATATATTCATTCTTTTTCAGATTCTTTTCTGATAACAGTATTCCCAGAATACTGAGTAGAGCTCCCTGTGCTATACAGTAGGTCCTTGTTGCTTATCTGTTATATATAGTAGTATTCGTATGTTTACCCCAAGCTCCTGATTTATCCCTACACCCCACCTCTCCCCTTTGGTAACCGTAAGTTTGTTTTCCAAGTCTGTGAGTCTGCCTCTGTTTTGTAAGTTAGTTCATTTGTATCAATTTTTAGCTTCCACCTAGAAGTGATATCATCCAATATTTGTCTTACTCTGTCTGACTTACTTCACTTAGTACAATCATCTCTAGGTCCATCCATGTTACTGCAGCTGGCATTATTTTCTTCTATTTTATGGCTGAGTCATATTCCATTATATATATGTATCACATATTCTTTACCTATATTCATATGTTGATGGACATTTTGGTTGCTTCCATGTCTTCGCTATTGTAAAGAGTGTTGCAGTGAACATTGGGGAAGATGTGTCTTTTCGATTTATGCTTTCCTCCAGATATGCACACAGGAGTGAACTTGCTGGATCATCTGGTAGCTCTATTTTATTTTATTTTACTTCATTTCATTTCAATTTCAATTTTTTTGGAATAGAGTTGATTTACAATGTTGTGTGTTACAGCAGAGTGAAGCAGTTATACATATATCCAATCCTTTTTGGATTCCTTTCCCATACAGGTCATTACAGAGTATTGAGTAGAGTTCCCTGTGCTATACAGTAAGCCCTTATTTGTTATCTCTTTTATATATAGTGGTGTGTATATGTCAATCCCAATTTCCAATTTATCCCTCCCACCTCCCCTTACTCTGGTAACCTCCATTCTGTGCTCCATAGTGGCTGTTACCAATTGGCATTGCCACCGATAGCATAGAATTGGTGGCACAGGGGTTAAGAATCTGCCTGCCAGTTCAGGGGACACAGGTTCGAGCCCTGGCCCGGGAAGATCTCACATGCCACAGAACAAGTAAGCCCGTGCACCACAACTACTCAGTCTGCGCTCTAGAGCCCACGAGCCACAACTACTGAAGCCTGTGTGCCTACAGCTTGTGCTCCACAACAAGAGAAGCCACCACAAAGAGAAGGCTTCGTACCACAACGATGAGTAGCCCCCGCTTGCTGCAAATATAGAAAAGCCGCGCGCAGCAACGAAGACCCAACGCAGATTAAAAAAAAAAAAAGTAGTAGGTTTCTCTTTTTTCCACACCCTCTGAAGCATTTCTTGTTTGTAGACATTGTGATGATGGCTATTCTGAGTGGTTCCAGGTGATACTTCTTTGTACATCTGATTTGCATTTGTCTAACATAAAGCAATGGTGAGTATCTTCATATGTGCTTTTTTTTTTTTGAACAGTGTCAGTAAGATTTATCCCTTGAAAAAGGGTTATTGAAAGGTTGCCTTGTTTTGAAGTCTACTTCGATTACCTACCCCAAGACATTTTTTGAGGGCTGTTGTCATTTACAGCTCCCCAGGCATTGTGAATATGAAGTGCGTATAAGGTCCAGTTTTAGAATTGTTGTTATGGGAAACAGAAGGCGGCAGGATTTCTACTGCCCCTCTCTGGTTACTGACACAACCTTAGATGTAGGGCAAGTCCTGTTCTTGGGTATTAAATTAGAGTGGAATGTGCCTGACCACACATGTAAGGGCTTCTGTCCCATTCCTTCTTCCCCCTTACCCTTCATCCCCCGAACAAGTATAAACCCCTGCAAAATCACCTGTTGAGGGTGCTGTCTTGTAGAGTGGGATGACCCTTACGAAGGAGTCGGGAGGTCGGAACCCAAACACCAGGATATGTTGAGAGCAGGTGATTTTCCAAATGTCATCCAGCCCAGAGAGTCCACCATCCTTTGGGTGTCAGAGGGTTGGTTTAGTAGTATGAGGGTACACTTAGATCTGGAGATAGTGATCCCATGCAGAGGGGACCAGGTACTACATGTTCAAGGGGGGCGAATTAGCTGGCATATCCTCCCGAGGTCCTCAGGCCCACAACAGTCCAGCCTTGGGACCAAATTGTGTCTGTGTCCAGGGATGTGACCCTAGTACGTTCACTGCGACTAAACAAATTTAGTGATCATTTTTCTTTTCTTTAATTTAATTTTAAATTTATAATGGAGTATATAGTTGATTTATCATGTTGTGTTCATTTTTGACATACACCAACATGATTCATTTATACAGAGCTAACTATATATTCTTTTTAGAATTATTTTCCCATTGAGGTTACTAAAGGTTGTTGAGAAGAGTTCCAAGTGCTCTACAGCAGGTCCATGTTGATTACAAGTTTTCTCTCTGTAAATATGTATATACTAACTCCAACCTCATGATTTATGCCTCCAACACACCTTTCCAGTTTGGTAACCATAAGTTTGTGTTCTAAGTCTGGGACTCTGTTTCTGTGTTGTAAGATAGTACCTTTCTATCAATTTTTAGATTCCACCGATAAGTAATATCATATGATATTTTTCATTGCCTGATTTATGACACTTAGTATGAATGTATGTAGGTCCTTCTGAGTGGCCCTAAATGGCCTTATTTCATTCACTTCATGGCTGAGTAATATTCCATTGTACATATCTACCATAATTTCTTTATCCATTCTTCCTTCCAAGGACTTTTAGGTAGCTTCCGAGTAGAGGCTCTTGTACACAGGGCTGCATAAATTTTAGAGTGCCTGGGTCCTGTCAATTTACGTTTTTTCCAAGATACAGGCCCAGGAGTGGAAGCGCCATATGCTCTGAAGCTCTGGTTTTTAGATTTTTAAGGAATCACCACCCACTTCTCCAGAGTGGCTGTTAGCAATTTACATTCCCACCATCAGCTTGTCAGGGTTCCCTTTTCTCCACGCCCTGTCCTGCATTTCAGGTTTTACAGTTTGTGAGGTTGGCCATTCTGACTGGTGCGAAGTGATATCTCTTTGTAGTATTAATTTACATCGCCCGCCTGTTTTGTTGGCCAACAATGGAGTAAGGGTTTTTCCTGAATATATTAAGGAATAACGCATACGGCCTTTTTGGCACACTGCATCATTGGCGATGTTCAGCAGCTTTGCATGTGCTTTAATGACGAGTGCAAACCACCCCTTGAAATCCCTTTCCTGCAATTCTGCCTTGCTTACAAGGCCTTTACGAATACTTGGCTCAAGAAATGACTCCATTAGAGGTGTCAATGACAACCCTGCATGTTTGTGAATTGCAGTGCCCCTGAGCACCGGTTTTCAACTTGTTTAGGGAAGCAGACACAAAGGGGCAGGATTTCTACAGACCCATTCCAGTTACTGGGGCACCTGAAGGATAGGGAATTTCTTCTTCCAGGTAGGAAACTAGAGTGGCATATGCCTGTCCAAACATCTAAGGCTTGTATCTCATTCCATCCCGCCATTCCCCTTCTTCACCGGAAAATTCCAAGCCGTGCAAAACCGGCTGTTGAGTGTGCAGCCTTCCCAAAGTGGGGAGACTCTAAGGAAAGGAGCTGGGGAACCCGACTACCAGGAGACGTGGAGATGAGGTGACTTTTCCAAACTCTTCCCGATCAGACGGTGTACCATCCTCTGGATGTGCCATGCATGTTTTAGCTGTAGGAAGGGTCCCCTGCACCTGGAGGTATGGGACCCATGGAATGGGGGCCAGGCAGTATTACTCTAAAAGTGCTGCATTTGCTGTCCCATCCTCACGAAGCCTCTCAGACCAACGAGTGTAGAGCCTTAGGTCCCATCCAGCTCTGTGTCTAGATATGGTCAGTCCAGGTTGCATCACAGCCCTTGAACAAATTTTGTAAGAATTTCTCTCTCTCTCACTGTCTTTATTTTGTTCTTGTTGTTTAATTTTATAATGGGGTATAGCTGATTTTCAATACTGTGTTTCTTCCTGCTCTACATCTATCCACTTGATTCACTTAAAGAGAGACATCAATAAATTATTTTACAGATTGTTACCAGTCTTATATATCCTTTTCTGGTGACAACAGTGTGCTGAGTCCAGCTCTTTGAGCTATAGAGTAGGTCCTGTCGAATACCTATTTTGTTTATGGAACCGTATCTGTGCTAATTTCAACCTCCTGGTTTATGCATCACCCCGCCCCACCTTTCTCCTTTAGCAGCCATAAGTGTGTTTTCTAAATGCGTGACTCCGTTTCTGTTTTGTAATTGCGTTCATGTGAAGGCATTTTTAGATACTATCTATAAGTGATACCTTATGATAAGTCTCTTTTTTATGTCTGACTTAAGTCACTTAGAATGATCGTACCTCAGTCTCCACGAGTTGCTGCCACTGGCCTTATTTCATTGATTTAATTGCTGAGTAATATTCCATTGTACATAAGTACCACATCTTCTTTATCCATTTTTTCCTTCCAAGGACATGTAAGTTGTACCCAAATCGAGGCATTTCTAAACAGAGCAGCCCTAAACTTTGGGGTGCCTGTGTCTTGTCGATTTTTTGGTTTTCCCAAGATATACGCCCATGAGGGGAAGTGCTGTATGCTCTGTAGCTCTGTGTTTTAGAAGTTCTAAGATACAGCATACACTTCTCCAGAGTGGCCGGTGGCAATTTACATCCCGCCGATCAGCATAACAAGGCTCCCTTTTCTCCATGGCCTGTCCTGCATTTCTGGGTTTTACACTTTTTCAGCATGGGCCTTTTGACCAATGCAAAGTGAGACATTTTTGTAATGCTGATTTGCATTGCCCGCTTGTTTAGTTGGCCAAAAAGAGCATCTGCGTTTTTTCCAAAATTTATTCAGGAAAGAACGCAGACGCCCTTTTTGGCCAACTGCATCATTGTCGAAGTTCTGCGGAATTTCATGTGCTTTAAAGGCGAGTCCAATCCACCTGTGAAAAAGTGTTTCCTGCAATTCTGTCTTGCTTTGAAATCCTCTTCGTTGCCTTACCTCAATACATTTTGAGACGAGAGTGATCATTTATAACTCTGCAGATTTGTGAATTGCCGTGCTCCTGAGCTCCATTCTCCAAATCGCTTTTTTGGAAGCTGGCCGCAAACCAGGAGGATGGCTTCAGGCCCTATTCTGGTTGGGGGGACAGGCTGAGCCTGTGGTTAATTCTTCTTCCTGATGGAAATTAGAGTGACCTGTGCCTGTCCCAACACCTAGAGCTACCCTCTCATGGGTTCCCCCTCTTCCCGTTCATCCTCAGGACAAATTGCAACCTGTACGAAACAGGAGGTTAAAGGTGCTGATTCTCCAAGTGGGGAGATTGTTAGTAAAGCGGCTGGAATGGCGAACCCGAGCACCAGGGGATGAGGAATGAGGTGCGTTTCAGAAACCTTTCCCGATCACACTGTATACCATCCACTGTGTTTCCCATGCATTTTTTCGCTGTAAGAAGATTCCCTTGAACCTGGAGAGTTGGGACCCATAGAATGGGTACCACGCACTATTACTTTAAAGGGTAGGCATTTGCTCACCCAACCTCACCAATCCTCTCAGCCCAAAGAGTGTCCAGCCTTATATCTAATCCAGCAGTGGGTCTAGATATGGTCGATCCAGGTTGCTTCACTGCCCCTGAACGAACTTTGTACGAATTTCTCTCTCTTTCACTGTCTTTGTTGGGTTTTTTTTTTTGTAATCTATTTTTATAATGGGGTTTAGCTGATTTTTACTGCTGTGTTTATGCCGCTTTACACCCACTTGATTCATTTACAGAGAGATATCAATATATAGGTTTTAAGATTCTTACTAGTCAGATATACTCTTGTGCGGTGAATAGGGGGCGTTGAGTCCAGTTCACTGAGCAAGGGGTAGGTGTTGTCTGTTACATATTTGGTTTATGGAATGGTATGTGTGCTAATTCCAAACCCTTGTTTTATGCCTCACCCCACCTCACCTTTCCAGTTAAGCAGCCATCCAGTGTTTTCTCAATGTGTGACTCTGTTCTGTTTTGTAATCCGGTCATGTGTAGCGATTTTTACTTTCCCTCTATAAGTGATATCTTATGATACGTGTCTTTTTCTGTGTGACATATTTCACTTAGAATCGTCGTACCTAAATCCACTCATCATGCTGCTAGTAGCCGTATGACATTGATTTCATGGCTGAGTGATATTCCATTGTACATAAGTACCACACTTCTTTATCCATTTTTCTCTATCCTGGCATATTTAAGGTGTACTGAAGTGGAGGTTCTTATAAACAGAGCAGACCTAAACTTTGGGGTGCCTGTGTCTTGTTGATTTTTAGTTTTCCCATTTTATACGCCCACGAGTGGAAGGGCCCTATGCTCTCTAGCTGTGTTTTTTAGATGCTTTAGGAAACACCATGCACTTCTCCAGAGTGGCCGTTGGCAATTTACATCCCGCCCATCAGCCTAACAAGGCTCCCTTTTCTCCCTGGCCTGTCCTGCACTTCTGGTTTTTACACTGCTTTGGATGGCCTTTGGACGGATGGGAAGTGAGACTTATTTGTAGTGCTGATTTGCCTTTCCGGCTTGCTTGGTTGGCCAAAAAGGGCATATGCGTTTTTTCCTGAATATATTCAGGAAAAAACGCATACGCCCATTTTGGCCAAGTGCATCATTGTCGACGTTTTGCCGCTTTTCATGTGCTCTAAAGGCGATTCGTATCTACCTCCTGAAATCTGGGGGCTTGTCCCCGCACATTCCTCTCTAATATACAACCTCGGAACACTACCTTCAGGAAGACTCTGTTGCCCTAGTAACAAGGGTTGAGAACGTAATAATCCTGCCGCCTTGTGGCTGTTTCTCACAACAGCAGCTTTAAACGCAGTGCTAATGGTTGCTTAATAGTCACAAGGACTGCAGGGCTGTAAATGACACCTCCCCTCAAAAAATGCCCTGGCGTAGGGAATAGGCAAGAAAATTCAACACATGGCAAATTTTTCAAGAAGTCAATATGAAGAGAGAAGTTGTACTCACTGTAAAAAAAAAAAAAAAAAAAGAGGAAAAGAAAAAAAGGATACGCCTAAAGCTCAGTATAAGGAATTATTAGCCACATGCAAATACAACCTCCAAAAAGGTTTCAGCTCACACCAGTCAAATGACCATCAGCAAAACGTCTACAAACTCTAAATGCTGAAGGGGTTTTAGAGAACTTTGTACCTTGTAGCAGCTGGTGGGATGTAAAGTGGTAACAGCACTAACAAAAACTGAATGGACCTGCTTTAAAAGGTAAAAATTGAGCTACCAGATGATGTGGCAGGGCACCTTTTGGGCCTATAATCTAAGACCACCAGAATCGGAAAGACAGAGGCAGGCAAATGTGCACTGCAGCAATATTGAAATACCCAAGACATGGAAGCAAAAAAAAGGTCCATAAACAGATGAATTGACAAAGAAGTGGTATATGTACAGAATGGAATAGTAGCCTCGGGAAGAAAACGAAGAGTGCCGTTTTCAGGATTAAAACTGAGCCTAGAAATAATCATATAAGGTAAAGTAAGTCAAAAGGGAATGACAAATATCCTATGATATCATTTATACAAGTTATCCTAAGATTGCTACCAATGAACATACTTCCACAGAAAAAGACACACACAGACTTATAAAACAAACTAATGGTTAACCAAAATGAAAGGTGGAAGGATGGAAAAATTAGGATTATGGGGCTAACCTAAATAGGCTAATGTATGTTAAATGTATATAAACACTTAACATATAAACTATATAAATTTCCTGCAATTCTGCCTTGCTTTCAAATCCTCTTCGTTGCCTTCCTTCAGTATATTTTTGGACGAGAGTTACCATTTATAACACTACAGGATTGTGAATTGCAGTGCCCCTGAGCTCCATTTTTCAACTCGCTTTTTTGGAAGCTGGCCGCAAAACCGGAGGATTGTTTAAGGCCCTATTCTGGTTCCGTGGGGCAGGCTGAGCCTGTGCTTAATTCTTCTTCCTGATGGGAAATTAGAGTGACCTATACCTGTCCAAACACCTACAGCTAGCCTCTCATGGGTTCCCCCTCTTCCCATTCATCCTCAGGACAAACTGCAACCTGTACGAAACAGGAGGTTAAAAGTGCTGATTCTCCAAGTGGGGAGATTGTTAGTAAAGCGGCTGGAATGGCGAACCCGAGCACAAGGAGATGAGAAATGAGGTGCGTTTTAGAAAGCTTTCCCGATCACACGGTGTACCATCTTCTGGGTTCTTCATGCATGTTTTCGATGTTGGAAGATGCCCTTGAACCTGGAGATTTGGGACCCATGGGATGGGTACCACGCAGTATTACTTGAAAGGGTATGCGTTTGCTCACGCAACCTCACCAAACCTCTCAGCCCCAAGAGTGTCCACCCTTATGTCTCAATCAGCTCTGGGTCTAGATATGGTCAATCCAGGTGGCATCACAGCCCCTGAACGAATTTTGTAAAAATTTCTCTCTCTTTCACTGTCTTTGTTTCACGGGTTTTTAAAAGTAATTGATTTTTATAATGGGGTTTTGCTGCTTTTCAGTGCTGTGTTTATGACGCTTTACACCCACTTGACTCACTTACAGAGAGATTTCAATACATAGGTTTTATGATTCTTACTAGTCAGATATATTCTTGGGCGGTGAATAGGGGGTGTTGGGTCCCGTTCACTGAGCAAGGAGTAGGTCTTGTCTATTACATATTGGGTTTATGGAACGGTATCTGAGCTAATTTGAAACCCTGGTTTTATGCATCACCCCACCTCACCTTTCCCGTTAAGCAGCCATAGTGTGTTTTCTAAACGTGTGACTCTCTTCTGTTTTGTAATTCAGTTCAAGTGTAGCGGTTTTTACATTCCCTCTATAAGTGATATCTTATGATAAGTTTTTTTTTTTTCTGTGTGACTTATTTCACGTAGAATCGTCGTACCTAAATCCACTCATCATGCTGCTACTAGCCTTATGACGTTGATTTCATGGCTGAGTGATATTCCATTGTACATAAGGACCACAACTTCTTTATCCATTTTTCTCTTTCCTGGGATATTTAAGGTGTAACGAAGTGGAGGTTCTTTTCAACAGAGCAGACCTAAACATTGGGGTGCCTGTGTCTTGCTGATTTTTAGTTTTCCCAGTTTATACACCCATGAGTGGAAGTGTCCTATGCTCTCTAAGCTGAGTTTTTTAGATATTTCAGGACACACCGTACACCTCTCCAGAGTGGCTGTTGGCAATTTACATCCCGCCCATCAGCGTAGCAAGGCTCCTGTTTCTCCATGGCCTGTCCTGCATTTCTGGTTTTGACACTTTATTCAGCATTGCCCTTTTGACCGATGGGAAGCGAGACTTCTTTGTAGCGCTGATTTGCCTTTCCAGGTTGCTTGGTTGGCCAAAAAGGGCGTATGCGTTTTTTCCTGAATATATTCAGGAAAAAACGCATACGCCCTTTTTGGCCATGGGCATCATTGTCGAGGATTTGCCGCTTTTCCTGTGCTTTAAAGGCGATTCGAATCTCCCTCCTGAAATCTGTTTCCTGCAATTCTGCCTTGCTTTCAAATCCTCTTCGTTGCCTTCCCTCAATATATTTGTGGACGAGAGTTATCATTTATTACTCTGCAGGTTTGTGAATTGCAGTGCCCCTGAGCTCCATTTTTCAACTCGCTTTCTTGGGAGCTGGCCGCAAAAGCGCAGGATTGCTTCAGGCCCTATTCTGCTTCCGGGCAGCAGGCTGAGCCTGTGGTTAATTCTTCTTTCTGATGGTAAAATAGAGTGACCTGTGCCAGTCCCAAAACCTAGAGTTAGTCTCTCATTGGTTCCCCCTCTTCCCGTTCATCCTCAGGACAAATTGCAACCTGTACGGAACAGGAGGTTAAAGGTGCTGATTCTCCAAGGAGAGAGATTGCTAGGAAAGCTGCTGGAATGGCGAACCCGAGCACAAGGAGATGAGAAATGAGGTGCGTTTTAGAAACCTTTCCCGATCACACGGTGTACCATCTTCTGGGTTTCTCATGCATGTTTTCGATGTAGGAAGATGCCCTTGAACCTGGAGATTTGGGACCCACGGGATGGGTACCACGCAGTATTACTTTAAAGGGTCTGCGTTTGCTCACCCAACCTCTCCAAACCTCTCAGCCCCAAGAGTGTCCACCCTTATGTCTCAATCAGCTGTGGGTCTAGATATGGTCAATCCTAGTGGCATCACAGCCTCTGAACGAATTTTGTAAGAATTTCTCTCTCTTTCACTGTCTTTGTTTCACGGGATTTTAAAAGTAATTGATTTTTATAAGGGGGTTTAGCTGCTTTTCAGTGCTGTGTTTATGACGCTTTACACCCACTTGACTCACTTACAGAGAGATTTCAATACATCGGTTTTACGATTCGTACTAGTCAGATATATTCTTGGGCGGTGAATAGGGGGTGTTGGGTCCCGTTCACTGAGCAAGGAGTAGGTCTTGTCTATTACATATTGGGTTTATGGAACGGTATCTGAGCTAATTTGCAACCCTCGTTTTATGCATCACCCCACCTCACCTTTCCCGTTAAGCAGCCATAGTGTGTTTTCTAAACGTGTGACTCTCTTCTGTTTTGTAATTCAGTTCAAGTGTAGCGGTTTTTACATTCCCTCTATAAGTGATATCTTATGATAAGTTTTTTTTTTTTCTGTGTGACTTATTTCACGTAGAATCGTCGTACCTAAATCCACTCATCATGGTGCTACGAGCCTTATGACGTAGATTTCATGGCTGAGTGATATTCCATTGTACATAAGGACCACAACTTCTTTATCCATTTTTCTCTTTCCTGGGATATTTAAGGTGTAACGAAGTGGAGCTTCTTGTCAACAGAGCAGACCTAAACATTGGGGTGCCTGTGTCTTGCTGATTTTTAGTTTTCCCAATTTATACGCCCATGAGTGGAAGTGCCCTATGCTCTCTAAGCTGAGTTTTTTAGATGTTTCAAGACACACCGTACACCTCTCCAGAGTGGCTGTTGGCAATTTACATCCCGCCCATCAGCGTAGCAAGGCTCCCATTTCTCCATGGCCTGTCCTGCATTTCTGGTTTTGACACTTTATTCAGCATGGCCCTTTTGACCGATGGGAAGCGAGACTTCTTTGTAGCGCTGATTTGCCTTTCCAGGTTGCTTGGTTGGCCAAAAAGGGCGTATGCGTTTTTTCCTGAATATATTCAGGAAAAAACGCATACGCCCTTTTTGGCCAAGGGCATCATTGTCCAGGTTTTGCCGCTTTTCCTGTGCTTTAAAGGCGATTCGTATCTCCCTCCTGAAATCTGTTTCCTGCAATTCTGCCTTGCTTTCAAATCCTCTTCGTTGCCTTCCCTCAATATATCTGTGGACGACAGTTATCATTTATAACTCTGCAGGTTTGTGAATTGCAGTGCCCCTGAGCTCCATTTTTCAACTCGCTTTCTTGGGAGCTGGCCGAAAAAGCGCAGGATTGTTTAAGGCTCTATTCTGGTTCCGTGGGGCAGGCTGAGCCTGTGCTTAATTCTTCTTCCTGATGGGAAATTAGAGTGACCTATACCTGTCCAAACACCTACAGCTAGCCTCTCATGGGTTCCCCCTCTTCCCATTCATCCTCAGGACAAACTGCAACCTGTACGAAACAGGAGGTTAAAAGTGCTGATTCTCCAAGTGGGGAGATTGTTAGTAAAGCGGCTGGAATGGCGAACCCGAGCACAAGGAGATGAGAAATGAGGTGCGTTTTAGAAAGCTTTCCCGATCACACGGTGTACCATCTTCTGGGTTCTTCATGCATGTTTTCGATGTTGGAAGATGCCCTTGAACCTGGAGATTTGGGACCCATGGGATGGGTACCACGCAGTATTACTTGAAAGGGTATGCGTTTGCTCACGCAACCTCACCAAACCTCTCAGCCCCAAGAGTGTCCACCCTTATGTCTCAATCAGCTCTGGGTCTAGATATGGTCAATCCAGGTGGCATCACAGCCCCTGAACGAATTTTGTAAGAATTTCTCTCTCTTTCACTGTCTTTGTTTCACGGGTTTTTAAAAGTAATTGATTTTTATAATGGGGTTTTGCTGCTTTTCAGTGCTGTGTTTATGACGCTTTACACCCACTTGACTCACTTACAGAGAGATTTCAATACATAGGTTTTATGATTCTTACTAGTCAGATATATTCTTGGGCAGTGAATAGGGGGTGTTGGGTCCCGTTCACTGAGCAAGGAGTAGGTCTTGTCTATTACATATTGGGTTTATGGAACGGTATCTGAGCTAATTTGAAACCCTGGTTTTATGCATCACCCCACCTCACCTTTCCCGTTAAGCAGCCATAGTGTGTTTTCTAAACGTGTGACTCTCTTCTGTTTTGTAATTCAGTTCAAGTGTAGCGGTTTTTACATTCCCTCTATAAGTGATATCTTATGATAAGTTTTTTTTTTTTTTCTGTGTGACTTATTTCACGTAGAATCGTCGTACCTAAATCCACTCATCATGCTGCTACTAGCCTTATGACGTTGATTTCATGGCTGAGTGATATTCCATTGTACATATGGACCACAACTTCTTTATCCATTTTTCTCTTACCTGGGATATTTAAGGTGTAACGAAGTGGAGCTTCTTGTCTACAGAGCAGCCCTAAACTTTGGGGTGCCTGTGTCTTGCTGATTTTTAGTTTTCCCAATTTATATGCCCATGAGTGGAAGTGCCCTATGCTCTCTAAGCTGAGTTTTTTAGATGTTTCAAGACACACCGGACACCTCTCCAGAGTGGCTGTTGGCAATTTACATCCTGCCCATCAGCATAGCAAGGCTCCCGTTTCTCCATGGCCTGTCCTGCATTTCTGGTTTTGACACTTTATTCAGCATGGCCCTTTTGACCGATGGGAAGCGAGACTTCTTTGTAGCGCTGATTTGCCTTTCCAGGTTGCTTGGTTGGCCAAAAAGGGCTTATGCGTTTTCTCCTGAATATATTCAGGTAAAAACGTATACGCCCTTTTTGGCCAAGGGCATCATTGTCGAGGTTTTGCCGCTTTTCCTGTGCTTTAAAGGCGATTCGAATCTCCCTCCTGAAATCTGTTTCCTGCAATTCTGCCTTGCTTTCAAATCCTCTTCGTTGCCTTCCCTCAATATATTTGTGGACGAGACTTATCATTTATACCTCCGCAGGTTTGTGAATTGCAGTGCCCCTGAGCTCCATTTTTCAACTCGCTCTCTTGGGAGCTGGCCGCAAAAGCGCAGGATTGCTTCAGGCCCTATTCTGCTTCCGGGCGGCAGGCTGAGCCTGTGGTTAATTCTTCTTTCTGATGGTAAAATAGAGTGACCTGTGCCAGTCCCAAAACCTAGAGTTAGTCTCTCATTGGTTCCCCCTCTTCCCGTTCATCCTCAGGACAAATTGCAACCTGTACGGAACAGGAGGTTAAAGGTGCTGATTCTCCAAGGAGAGAGATTGCTAGGAAAGCTGCTGGAATGGCGAACCCGAGCACAAGGAGATGAGAAATGAGGTGCGTTTTAGAAACCTTTCCCGATCACACGGTGTACCATCTTCTGGGTTTCTCATGCCTGTTTTCGATGTAGGAAGATGCCCTTGAACCTGGAGATTTGGGACCCACGGGATGGGTACCACGCAGTATTACTTTAAAGGGTCTGCGTTTGCTCACCCAACCTCTCCAAACCTCTCAGCCCCAAGAGTGTCCACCCTTATGTCTCAATCAGCTGTGGGTCTAGATATGGTCAATCCTAGTGGCATCACAGCCTCTGAACGAATTTTGTAAGAATTTCTCTCTCTTTCACTGTCTTTGCTTCACGGGTTTTTAAAAGTAATTGATTTTTATAATGGGGTTTAGCTGCTTTTCACTGCTGTGTTTATGCCGCTTTACACCCACTTGAGTCACTTACAGAGAGATATCAACACATAGGTTTTAAGATTCTTACTATTCAGATATATTCTTGGGCGGTGAATAGGGGGTGTTGAGTCCCGTTCACTGAGCAAGGAGTAGGTCTTGTCTATTACATATTGGGTTTCTGTAACGGTATCTGAGCTAATTTGCAACCCTGGTTTTATGCATCACCCCACCTCACCTTTCCCGTTAAGCAGCCATAGTGTGTTTTCTAAACGTGTGACTCTCTTCTGTTTTGTAATTCAGTTCAAGTGTAGCGGTTTTTACATTCCCTCTATAAGTGATATCTTATGATATGTTTTTTTTTCTGTGTGACTTATTTCACGTAGAATCGTCGTACCTAAATCCACTCATCATGGTGCTACGAGCCTTATGACGTAGATTTCATGGCTGAGTGATATTCCATTGTACATAAGGACCACACCTTCTTTATGCATTTTTCTCTTTCCTGGGATATTTAAGGTGTATCGAAGTGGAGCTTCTTGTCAACAGAGCAGCCCTAAACTTTGGGGTGCCTGTGTCTTGCTGATTTTTAGTTTTCCCAATTTATACGCCCATGAGTGGTAGTGCCCTATGCTCTCTAAGCTGAGTTTTTTAGATGTTTCAAGACACACCATACACCTCTCCAGAGTGGCTGTTGGCAATTTACATCCCGCCCATCAGCGTATCAAGGCTCCCGTTTCTCCATGGCCTGTCCTGCATTTCTGGTTTTGACACTTTATTCAGCATGGCCCTTTTGACCGATGGGAAGCGAGACTTCTTAATAGCGCTGATTTGCCTTTCCAGGTTGCTTGGTTGGCCAAAAAGGGCGTATGCGTTTTTTCCTGAATATATTCAGGAAAAAACGCATACGCCCTTTTTGGCCAAGGGCATCATTGTCGAGGTTTTGCCGCTTTTCCTGTGCTTTAAAGGCGATTCGAATCTCCCTCCTGAAATCTGTTTCCTGCAATTCTGCCTTGCTTTCAAATCCCCTTCGTTGCCTTCCCTCAATATATTTGTGGACGAGAGTTATCATTTATAACTCTGCAGGTTTGTGAATTGCAGTGCCTCTGAGCTCCATTTTTCAACTCGCTTTCTTGGGAGCTGGCCGCAAAAGCGAAGGATTGCTTCAGGCCCTATTCTGCTTCCGGGCGGCAGGCTGAGCCTGTGGTTAATTCTTCTTTCTGATGGGAAAATAGAGTGACCTGTGCCTGTCCCAAGACCTAGAGCTAGTCTCTCATTGGTTCCCCCTCTTCCCGTTCCTCCTCAGGACAAATTGCAACCTGTACGGAACAGGAGGTTAAAGGTGCTGATTCTCCAAGGAGGGAGATTGCTAGGAAAGCGGATGGAATGGCGAACCCGAGCACAAGGAGATGAGAAATGAGGTGCGTTTTAGAAACCTTTCCCGATCACACAGTGTACCATCTTCTGGGTTTCTCATGAATGTTTTCGATGTAGGAAGGTGGCCTTGAACCTGGAGATTTGGGACCCATGGGATGGGTACCACGCAGTATTTCTTTCAAGGGCCTGCGTTTGTTCACCCAACCTCACCAAACCTCTCAGCCCCAAAAGTGTCCACCCTTATGTCTCAATCAGCTGTGGGTCTAGATATGGTCAACCCAGGTGGCATCACAGCCCCTGAACGAATTTTGTAAGAATTTCTCTCTCTTTCACTGTCTTTGCTTCACGGGTTTTTAAAAGTAATTGATTTTTATAATGGGGTTTAGCTGCTTTTCACTGCTGTGTTTATGCCGCTTTACACCCACTTGAGTCACTTACAGAGAGATATCAACACATAGGTTTTAAGATTATTACTAGTCAGATATATTCTTGGGCGGTGAAAAGGGGGTGTTGAGTCCCGTTCACTGAGCAAGGAGTAGGTCTTGTCTATTACATATTGGGTTTATGGAACGGTATCTGAGCTAATTTGAAACCCTGGTTTTATGCATCACCCCACCTCACCTTTCCCGTTAAGCAGCCATAGTGTGTTTTCTAAACGTGTGACTCTCTTCTGTTTTGTAATTCAGTTCAAGTGTAGCGGTTTTTACATTCCCTCTATAAGTGATATCTTATGATAAGTTTTTTTTTTTTCTGTGTGACTTATTTCACGTAGAATCGTCGTACCTAAATCCACTCATCATGGTGCTACGAGCCTTATGACGTAGATTTCATGGCTGAGTGATATTCCATTGTACATAAGGACCACACCTTCTTTATGCATTTTTCTCTTTCCTGGGATATTTAAGGTGTATCGAAGTGGAGCTTCTTGTCAACAGAGCAGCCCTAAACTTTGGGGTGCCTGTGTCTTGCTGATTTTTAGTTTTCCCAATTTATACGCCCATGAGTGGAAGTGCCCTATGCTCTCTAAGCTGAGTTTTTTAGATGTTTCAAGACACACCATACACCTCTCCAGAGTGGCTGTTGGCAATTTACATCCCGCCCATCAGCGTATCAAGGCTCCCGTTTCTCCATGGCCTGTCCTGCATTTCTGGTTTTGACACTTTATTCAGCATGGCCCTTTTGACCGATGGGAAGCGAGACTTCTTAATAGCGCTGATTTGCCTTTCCAGGTTGCTTGGTTGGCCAAAAAGGGCGTATGCGTCTTTTCCTGAATATATTCAGGAAAAAACGCATACGCCCTTTTTGGCCAAGGGCATCATTGTCGAGGTTTTGCCGCTTTTCCTGTGCTTTAAAGGCGATTCGAATCTCCCTCCTGAAATCTGTTTCCTGCAATTCTGCCTTGCTTTCAAATCCTCTTCGTTGCCTTCCCTCAATATATTTGTGGACGAGAGTTATCATTTATAACTCTGCAGGTTTGTGAATTGCAGTGCCCCTGAGCTCCATTTTTCAACTTGCTTTCTTGGGAGCTGGCCGCAAAAGCACAGGATTGCTTCAGGCCCTATTCTGCTTCCGGGCGGCAGGCTGAGCCTGTGGTTAATTCTTCCTTCTGATGGGAAAATAGAGTGACATGTGCCTGTCCCAAGACCTAGAGCTAGTCTCTCATTTGTTCCCCCTCTTCCCGTTCATCCTCAGGACAAATTGCAACCTGTACGGAACAGGAGGTTAAAGGTGCTGATTCTCCAAGGAGGGAGATTGCTAGGAAAGAGGCTGGAATGGCGAACCCGAGCACAAGGAGATGAGAAATGAGGTGCGTTTTAGAAACCTTTCCCGATCACACGGTGTACCATCTTCTGGGTTTCTCATGCATGTTTTCGATGTAGGAAGGTGCCCTTGAACCTGGAGATTTGGGACCCATGGGATTGGTACCACGCAGTGTTACTTTCAAGGGTCTGAGTTTGCTCACCCAGCCTCACCAAACCTCTCAGCCCCAAAAGTGTCCACCCTTATGTCTCAATCAGCTGTGGGTCTAGATATGGTCAATCCATGTGGCATTACAGCCCCTGAACGAATTTTGTAAGAATTTCTCTCTCTTTCACTGTCTTTGCTTCACGGGTTTTTAAAAGTAATTGATTTTTATAATGGGGTTTAGCTGCTTTTCACTGCTGTGTTTATGCCGCTTTACACCCATTTGAGTCACTTACAGAGAGATATCAACACATAGGTTTTAAGATTCTTACTAGTCAGATATATTCTTGGGCGGTGAATAGGGGGTGTTGAGTCCCGTTCACTGAGCAAGGAGTAGGTCTTGTCTATTACATATTGGGTTTATGGAACGGTATCTGAGCTAATTTGAAACCCTGGTTTTATGCATCACCCCACCTCACCTTTCCCGTTAAGCAGCCATAGTGTGTTTTCTAAACGTGTGACTCTCTTCTGTTTTGTAATTCAGTTCAAGTGTAGCGGTTTTTACATTCCCTCTATAAGTGATATCTTATGATAAGTTTTTTTTTTTTTCTGTGTGACTTATTTCACGTAGAATCGTCGTACCTAAATCCACTCATCATGCTGCTACTAGCCTTATGACGTTGATTTCATGGCTGAGTGATATTCCATTGTACATAAGGACCACAACTTCTTTATCCATTTTTCTCTTTCCTGGGATATTTAAGGTGTAACGAAGTGGAGGTTCTTTTCAACAGAGCAGACCTAAACATTGGGGTGCCTGTGTCTTGCTGATTTTTAGTTTTCCCAGTTTATACGCCCATGAGTGGAAGTGTCCTATGCTCTCTAAGCTGAGTTTTTTAGATATTTCAGGACACACCGTACACCTCTCCAGAGTGGCTGTTGGCAATTTACTTCCCGCCCATCAGCGTAGCAAGGCTCCTGTTTCTCCATGGCCTGTCCTGCATTTCTGGTTTTGACACTTTATTCAGCATTGCCCTTTTGACCGATGGGAAGCGAGACTTCTTTGTAGCGCTGATTTGCCTTTCCAGGTTGCTTGGTTGGCCAAAAAGGGCGTATGCGTTTTTTCCTGAATATATTCAGGAAAAAACGCATACGCCCTTTTTGGCCATGGGCATCATTGTCGAGGATTTGCCGCTTTTCCTGTGCTTTAAAGGCGATTCGAATCTCCCTCCTGAAATCTGTTTCCTGCAATTCTGCCTTGCTTTCAAATCCTCTTCGTTGCCTTCCCTCAATATATTTGTGGACGAGAGTTATCATTTATTACTCTGCAGGTTTGTGAATTGCAGTGCCCCTGAGCTCCATTTTTCAACTCGCTTTCTTGGGAGCTGGCCGCAAAAGCGCAGGATTGCTTCAGGCCCTATTCTGCT
This sequence comes from Eschrichtius robustus, assembly GCF_028021215.1. Taxonomy (NCBI): domain Eukaryota; kingdom Metazoa; phylum Chordata; class Mammalia; order Artiodactyla; family Eschrichtiidae; genus Eschrichtius; species Eschrichtius robustus. The sequence goes on along the minus strand of NC_090832.1, from coordinate 74,311,661 downwards.
TCCGGGCGGCAGGCTGAGCCTGTGGTTAATTCTTCTTTCTGATGGTAAAATAGAGTGACCTGTGCCAGTCCCAAAACCTAGAGTTAGTCTCTCATTGGTTCCCCCTCTTTCCGTTCATCCTCAGGACAAATTGCAACCTGTACGGAACAGGAGGTTAAAGGTGCTGATTCTCCAAGGAGAGAGATTGCTAGGAAAGCTGCTGGAATGGCGAACCCGAGCACAAGGAGATGAGAAATGAGGTGCGTTTTAGAAACCTTTCCCGATCACACGGTGTACCATCTTCTGGGTTTCTCATGCATGTTTTCGATGTAGGAAGATGCCCTTGAACCTGGAGATTTGGGACCCACGGGATGGGTACCACGCAGTATTAATTTCAAGGGTCTGCGTTTGCTCACCCAACCTCTCCAAACCTCTCAGCCCCAAGAGTGTCCACCCTTATGTCTCAATCAGCTGTGGGTCTAGATATGGTCAATCCTAGTGGCATCACAGCCTCTGAACGAATTTTGTAAGAATTTCTCTCTCTTTCACTGTCTTTGTTTCACGGGATTTTAAAAGTAATTGATTTTTATAAGGGGGTTTAGCTGCTTTTCAGTGCTGTGTTTATGACGCTTTACACCCACTTGACGCACTTACAGAGAGATTTCAATACATCGGTTTTACGATTCGTACTAGTCAGATATATTCTTGGGCGGTGAATAGGGGGTGTTGGGTCCCGTTCACTGAGCAAGGAGTAGGTCTTGTCTATTACATATTGGGTTTATGGAACGGTATCTGAGCTAATTTGCAACCCTCGTTTTATGCATCACCCCACCTCACCTTTCCCGTTAAGCAGCCATAGTGTGTTTTCTAAACGTGTGACTCTCTTCTGTTTTGTAATTCAGTTCAAGTGTAGCGGTTTTTACATTCCCTCTATAAGTGATATCTTATGATAAGTTTTTTTTTTTTCTGTGTGACTTATTTCACGTAGAATCGTCGTACCTAAATCCACTCATCATGGTGCTACGAGCCTTATGACGTAGATTTCATGGCTGAGTGATATTCCATTGTACATAAGGACCACAACTTCTTTATCCATTTTTCTCTTTCCTGGGATATTTAAGGTGTAACGAAGTGGAGCTTCTTGTCAACAGAGCAGACCTAAACATTGGGGTGCCTGTGTCTTGCTGATTTTTAGTTTTCCCAATTTATACGCCCATGAGTGGAAGTGCCCTATGCTCTCTAAGCTGAGTTTTTTAGATGTTTCAAGACACACCGTACACCTCTCCAGAGTGGCTGTTGGCAATTTACATCCCGCCCATCAGCGTAGCAAGGCTCCCGTTTCTCCATGGCCTGTCCTGCATTTCTGGTTTTGACACTTTATTCAGCATGGCCCATTTGACCGATGGGAAGCGAGACTTCTTTGTAGCGCTGATTTGCCTTTCCAGGTTGCTTGGTTGGCCAAAAAGGGCGTATGCGTTTTTTCCTGAATATATTCAGGAAAAAACGCATACGCCCTTTTTGGCCAAGGGCATCATTGTCCAGGTTTTGCCGCTTTTCCTGTGCTTTAAAGGCGATTCGTATCTCCCTCCTGAAATCTGTTTCCTGCAATTCTGCATTGCTTTCAAATCCTCTTCGTTGCCTTCCCTCAATATATCTGTGGACGACAGTTATCATTTATAACTCTGCAGGTTTGTGAATTGCAGTGCCCCTGAGCTCCATTTTTCAACTCGCTTTCTTGGGAGCTGGCCGAAAAAGCGCAGGATTGTTTAAGGCCCTATTCTGGTTCCGTGGGGCAGGCTGAGCCTGTGCTTAATTCTTCTTCCTGATGGGAAATTAGAGTGACCTATACCTGTCCAAACACCTACAGCTAGCCTCTCATGGGTTCCCCCTCTTCCCATTCATCCTCAGGACAAACTGCAACCTGTACGAAACAGGAGGTTAAAAGTGCTGATTCTCCAAGTGGGGAGATTGTTAGTAAAGCGGCTGGAATGGCGAACCCGAGCACAAGGAGATGAGAAATGAGGTGCGTTTTAGAAAGCTTTCCCGATCACACGGTGTACCATCTTCTGGGTTCTTCATGCATGTTTTCGATGTTGGAAGATGCCCTTGAACCTGGAGATTTGGGACCCATGGGATGGGTACCACGCAGTATTACTTGAAAGGGTATGCGTTTGCTCACGCAACCTCACCAAACCTCTCAGCCCCAAGAGGGTCCACCCTTATGTCTCAATCAGCTCTGGGTCTAGATATGGTCAATCCAGGTGGCATCACAGCCCCTGAACGAATTTTGTAAGAATTTCTCTCTCTTTCACTGTCTTTGCTTCACGGGTTTTTAAAAGTAACTGATTTATATAATGGGGTTTAGCTGCTTTTCACTGCTGTGTTTATGCCGCATTACACCCACTTGAGTCACTTACAGAGAGATATCAACACATAGGTTTTAAGATTCTTACTAGTCAGATATATTCTTGGGCGGTGAATAAGGGGTGTTGAGTCCCGTTCACTGAGCAAGGAGTAGGTCTTGTCTATTACATATTGGGTTTGTGGAACGGTATTTGAGCTAATTTGAAACCCTGGTTTTATGCATCACCCCACCTCACCTTTCCCGTTAAGCAGCCATAGTGTGTTTTCTAAACGTGTGACTCTCTTCTGTTTTGTAATTCAGTTCAAGTGTAGCGGTTTTTACATTCCCTCTATAAGTAATATCTTATGATATGTTTTTTTTTTCTGTGTGACTTATTTCACGTAGAATCGTCGTACCTAAATCCACTCATCATGGTGCTACGAGCCTTATGACGTAGATTTCATGGCTGAGTGATATTCCATTGTACATAAGGACCACACCTTCTTTATCCATTTTTCTCTTTCCTGGGATATTTAAGGTGTAACGAAGTGGAGGTTCTTGTCAACAGAGCAGCCCTAAACTTTGGGGTGCCTGTGTCTTGCTGATTTTTAGTTTTCCCAATTTATACGCCCATGAGTGGAAGTGCCCTATGCTCTCTAAGCTGAGTTTTTTAGATATTTCAAGACACACCGTACACCTCTCCAGAGTGGCTGTTGGCAATTTGCCTCCCGCCCATCAGCGTAGCAAGGCTCCCGTTTCTCCATCGCCTGTCCTGCATTGCTGGTTTTGACACTTTATTCAGCATGGCCCTTTTGACCGATGGGAAGCGAGACTTCTTTGTAGCGCTGATTTGCCTTTCCAGGTGGCTTGGTTGGCCAAAAAGGGCGTATGCGTCTTTTCTTGAATATATTCAGGAAAAAACGCATACGCACTTTTTGGCCAAGGGCATCATTGTCGAGGTTTTGCCGCTTTTCCTGTGCTTTAAAGGCGATTCGAATCTCCCTCCTGAAATCTGTTTCCTGCAATTCTGCCTTGCTTTCAAATCCTCTTCGTTGCCTTCCCTCAATATATTTGTGGACGAGAGTTATCATTTATAACTCTGCAGTTTTGTGAATTGCAGTGCCCCTGAGCTCCATTTTTCAACTTGCTTTCTTGGGAGCTGGCCGCAAAAGCACAGGATTGCTTCAGGCCCTATTCTGCTTCCGGGCGGCAGGCTGAGCCTGTGGTTAATTCTTCTTCCTGATGGGAAAATAGAGTGACATGTGCCTGTCCCAAGACCTAGAGTTAGTCTCTCATTGGTTCCCCCTCTTCCCGTTCATCCTCAGGACCAATTGCAACCTGTACGGAACAGGAGGTTAAAGGTGCCGATTCTCCAATGAGGGAGATTGCTAGGAAAGCGGCTGGAATGGCGAACCCGAGCACAAGGAGATGAGAAATGAGGTGCGTTTTAGAAACCTTTCCCGATCACACGGTGTACCATCTTCTGGGTTTCTCATGCATGTTTTCGATGTAGGAAGGTGCCCTTGAACTTGGAGATTTGGTTCCCATGGGATGGGTACCACGCAGTATTACTTTCAAGGGTCTGAGTTTGCTCACCCAGCCTCACCAAACCTCTCAGCCCCAAAAGTGTCCACCCTTATGTCTCAATCAGCTGTGGGTCTAGATATGGTTAATCCAGGTGGCATTACAGCCCCTGAACGAATTTTGTAAGAATTTCTCTCTCTTTCACTGTCTTTGCTTCACGGGTTTTTAAAAGTAATTGATTTTTATAATGGGGTTTAGCTGCTTTTCACTGCTGTGTTTATGCCGCTTTACACCCACTTGAGTCACTTACAGAGAGATATCAACACATAGGTTTTAAGATTCTTACTAGTCAGATATATTCTGGGGCGGTGAATAGGGGGTGTTGAGTCCCGTTCACTGAGCAAGGAGTAGGTCTTGTCTATTACATATTGGGTTTATGGAACGGTATCTGAGCTAATTTGAAACCCTGGTTTTATGCATCACCCCACCTCACCTTTCCCGTTAAGCAGCCATAGTGTGTTTTCTAAACGTGGGACTCTCTTCTGTTTTGTAATTCAGTTCAAGTGTAGCGGTTTTTACATTCCCTCTATAAGTGATATCTTATGATAAGTGTCTTTTTCTGTGTGACTTATTTCACGTAGAATCGTCGTACCTAAATCCACTCATCATGCTGCTACTAGCCTTATGACGTTGATTTCATGGCTGAGTGATATTCCATTGTACATAAGGACCACAACTTCTTTATCCATTTTTCTCTTTCCTGGGATATTTAAGGTGTAACGAAGTGGAGGTTCTTGTCAACAGAGCAGCCGTAAACATTGGGGTGCCTGTGTCTTGCTGATTTTTAGTTTTCCCAATTTATACGCCCATGAGTGGAAGTGCCCTATGCTCTCTAAGCTGAGTTTTTTAGATGTTTCAAGACACACCGTACACCTCTCCAGAGTGGCTGTTGGCAATTTACATCCCGCCCATCAGCGTAGCAAGGCTCCCATTTCTCCATGGCCTGTCCTGCATTTCTGGTTTTGACACTTTAACAGCATGGCCCTTTTGACCGATGGGAAGCGAGACTTCTTTGTAGCGCTGATTTGCCTTTCCAGGTTGCTTGGTTGGCCAAAAAGGGCGTATGCTTTTTTTTTTTCTGAATATATTCAGGAAAAAAGGCATACGCCCATTTTAGCCAAGGGCATCATTGTCCAGGTTTTGCCGTTTTTCCTGTGCTTTAAAGGCGATTCGAATCTGCCTCCTGAAATCTGTTTCCTGCAATTCTGCCTTGCTTTCAAATCCTCTTCGTTGCCTTCCCTCAATATATTTGTGGACGAGAGTTATCATTTATACCTCTGCAGGTTTGTGAATTGCAGTGCCCCTGAGCTCCATTTTTCAACTCGCTTTCTTGGGAGCTGGCCGCAAAAGCGCAGGATTGCTTCAGGCCCTATTCTGCTTCCGGGCGGCAGGCTGAGCCTGTGGTTAATTCTTCTTCCTGATGGGAAAATAGAGTGACCTGTGCCTGTCCCAAGACCTAGAGCTAGTCTCTCATTGGTTCCCCCTCTTCCCGTTCCTCCTCAGGACAAATTGCAACCTGTACGGAACAGGAGGTTAAAGGTGCTGATTCTCCAAGGAGGGAGATTGCTAGGAAAGCGGCTGGAATGGCGAACCCGAGCACAAGGAGGTGAGAAATGAGGTGCGTTTTAGAAACCTTTCCCGATCACACGGTGTACCATCTTCTGGGTTTCTCATGCATGTTTTCGATGTAGGAAGGTGCCCTTGAACCTGGAGATTTGGTTCCCATGGGATGGGTACCACGCAGTATTACTTTCAAGGGTCTGCGTTTGCTCACCCAACCTCACCAAACCTCTCAGCCCCAAGAGTGTCCACCCTTATGTCTCAATCAGCTGTGGGTCTAGATATGGTCAATCCAGGTGGCATCACAGCCCCTGAACGAATTTTGTAAGAATTTCTCTCTCTTTCACTGTCTTTGCTTCACGGGTTTTTAAAAGTAATTGATTTATATAATGGGGTTTAGCTGCTTTTCACTGCTGTGTTTATGCCGCTTTACACCCACTTGATTCACTTACAGAGAGATATCAACACATAGGTTTTAAGATTCTTACTAGTCAGATATATTCTTGGGTGGTGAATAGGGGGTGTTGAGTCCCGTTCACTGAGCAAGGAGTAGGTCTTGTCTATTACATATTGGGTTTATGGAACGGTATTTGAGCTAATTTGAAACCCTGGTTTGATGCATCACCCCACCTCACCTTTCCCGTTAAGCAGCCATAGTGTGTTTTCTAAACGTGTGACTCTCTTCTGTTTTGTAATTCAGTTCAAGTGTAGCGGTTTTTACATTCCCTCTATAAGTGATATCTTATGATAAGTGTCTTTTTCTGTGTGATTATTTCACTTAGAATCGTCGTACCTAAATCCACTCATCATGCTGCTACTAGCCTTATGACGTTGATTTCATGGCTGAGTGTTATTCCATTGTACATAAGGACCACAACTTCTTTATCCATTTTTCTCTTTCCTGGGATATTTAAGGTGTAACTAAGTGGAGGTTCTTGTCAACAGAGCAGCCGTAAACATTGGGTTGCCTGTGTCTTGCTGATTTTTAATTTTCCCAATTTATACGCCCATGAGTGGAAGTGCCCTATGCTCTCTAAGCTGAGTTTTTTAGATGTTTCAAGACACACCTACACCTCTCCAGAGTGGCTGTTGGCAATTTACATCCCGCCCATCAGCGTAGCAAGGCTCCCGTTTCTCCATGGCCTGTCCTGCATTGCTGGTTTTGACACTTTAACAGCATGGCCCTTTTGACCGATGGGAAGCGAGACTTCTTTGTCGCGCTGATTTGCCTTTCCAGGTTGCTTGGTTGGCCAAAAAGGGCGTATGCGTTTTTTTTTCTGAATATATTCAGGAAAAAACCCATACGCCCTTTTTAGCCAAGGGCATCATTGTCCAGGTTTTGCCGCTTTTCCTGTGCTTTAAAGGCGATTCGAATCTCCCTCCTGAAATCTGTTTCCTGCACTTTTGCCTTGCTTTCAAATCCTCTTCGTTACCTTCCCTCAATATATTTGTGGACGAGAGTTATCATTTATACCTCTGCAGGTTTGTGAATTGCAGTGCCCCTGAACTCCATTTTTCAACTCGCTTTCTTGGGAGCTGGCCGCAAAAGCGCAGGATTGCTTCAGGCCCTATTCTGCTTCCGGGCGGCAGGCTGAGCCTGTGGTTAATTCTTCTTCCTGATGGGAAAATAGAGTGATCTGTGCCTGTCCCAAGACCTAGAGCTAGTCTCTCATTGGTTCCCCCTCTTCCCGTTCATCCTCAGGACAAATTGCAACCTGTACGGAACAGGAGGTTAAAGGTGCTGATTCTCCAAGGAGGGAGATTGCTAGGAAAGCGGCTGGAATGGCGAACCCGAGCATAAGGAGATGAGAAATGAGGTGCGTTTTAGAAACCTTTCCCGATCACACGGTGTATCATCTTCTGGGTTTCTCATGCATGTTTTCGATGTAGGAAGATGCTCTTGAACCTGGAGATTTGGGACCCATGGGATGGGTACCACGCAGTATTACTTTAAAGGGTCTGCCTTTGCTCAACAAACCTCACCAAACCTCTCAGCCCCAAGAGTGTCACCCTTATGTCTCAATCAGCTGTGGGTCTAGATATGGTCAACACACGTGGCATCACAGCCCCTGAACGAATTTTGTAAGAATTTCTCTCTCTTTCACTGTCTTTGTTTCACGGGTTTTTAAAAGTAATTGATTTTTATAATGGGGTTTATCTGCTTTTCACTGTTGTGTTTATGCCGCTTTACACCCACTTGAGTCACTTACAGAGAGATATCAACACATAGGTTTTAAGATTCTTACTAGTCAGATATATTCTTGGGCGGTGAAAAGGGGGTGTTGAGTCCCGTTCACTGAGCAAGGAGTAGGTCCTGTCTATTACATATTGGGTTTATGGAACGGTATCTGAGCTAATTTGAAACCCTGGTTTTATGCATCACCCCACCTCACCTTTCCCGTTAAGCAGCCGTAGTGTGTTTTCTAAACGTGTGACTCTCTTCTGTTTTGTAATTCAGTTCAAGTGTAGCGGTTTTTACATTCCCTCTATAAGTGATATCTTATGATAAGTGTCTTTTTCTGTGTGACTTATTTCACGTAGAATCGTCGTACCTAAATCCACTCATCATGCTTCTACGAGCCTTATGACGTTGATTTCATGGCTGAGTGATATTCCATTGTACATAAGGACCACAACTTCTTTATCCATTTTTCTCTTTCCTGGGATATTTAAGGTGTAACGAAGTGGAGGTTCTTGTCAACAGAGCAGCCGTAAACATTGGGGTGCCTGTGTCTTGCTGATTTTTAGTTTTCCCAATTTATACACCCATGAGTGGAAGTGCCCTATGCTCTCTAAGCTGAGTTTTTTAGATGTTTCAAGACACACCGTACACCTCTCCAGAGTGGCTGTTGGCAATTTACATCCCGCCCATCAGCGTAGCAATGCTCCCATTTCTCCATGGCCTGTCCTGCATTTCTGGTTTTGACACTTTAACAGCATGGCCCTTTTGACCGATGGGAAGCGAGACTTCTTTGTAGCGCTGATTTGCCTTTCCAGGTTGCTTGGTTGGCCAAAAAGGGCGTATGCGTTTTTTCCTGAATATATTCAGGAAAAAACGCATACGCCCTTTTTGGCCATGGGCATCATTTTCGAGGTTTTGCCGCTTTTCCTGTGCTTTAAAGGCGATTCGAATCTCCCTCCTGAAATCTGTTTCCTGCAATTCTGCCTTGCTTTCAAATCCTCTTCGTTGCCTTCCCTCAATATATTTGTGGACGAGAGTTATCATTTATAACTCTGCAGGTTTGTGATTTGCAGTGCCCCTGAGCTCCATTTTTCAACTCGCTTTCTTGGGAGCTGGCCGCAAAAGCGCAGGATTGCTTCAGGCCCTATTCTGCTTCCGGGCGGCAGGCTGAGCCTGTGGTTAATTCTTCTTTCTGATGGGAAAATAGAGTGACCTGTGCCTGTCCCAAGACCTAGAGCTAGTCTCTAATTGGTTCCCCCTCTTCTCGTTCATCCTCAGGACAAATTGCAACCTGTACGGAACAGGAGGTTAAAGGTGCTGATTCTCCAAGGAGGGAGATTGCTAGGAAAGAGGCTGGAATGGCGAACCCGAGCACAAGGAGATGAGAAATGAGGTGCGTTTTAGAAACCTTTCCCGATCACACGGTGTACCATCTTCTGGGTTTCTCATGCATGTTTTCGATGTAGGAAGGTGCCCTTGAACCTGGAGATTTGGGACCCATGGGATGGGTACCACGCAGTATTTCTTTCAAGGGTCTGCGTTTGCTCACCCAGCCTCACCAAACCTCTCAGCCCCAAAAGTGTCCACCCTTAAGTCTCAATCAGCTGTGGGTCTAGATATGGTCAACCCAGGTGGCATCACAGCCCCTGAACGAATTTTGTAAGAATTTCTCTCTCTTTCACTGTCTTTGCCTCACGGGTTTTTAAAAGTAATTGATTTTTATAATGGGGTTTAGCTGCTTTTCACTGCTGTGTTTATGCCGCTTTACACCCACTTGACTCACATACAGAGAGATTTCAATACATAGGTTTTAAGATTCTTACTAGTCAGATATATGCTTGGGCGGTGAATAGGGGGTGTTGGGTCCCGTTCACTGAACAAGGAGTAGGTCTTGTCTCTTACATATTGGGTTTATGGAACGGTATCTGAGCTAATTTGAAACCCTTGTTTTATGCATCACCCCACCTCAACTTTCCGTTAAGCAGCCGTAGTGTGTTTTCTAAACGTGTGACTCTCTTCTGTTTTGTAATTCAGTTCAAGTGTAGCGGTTTTTACATTCCCTCTATAAGTGATATCTTATGATAAGTGTCTTTTTCTGTGTGACTTATTTCACGTAGAATCGTCGTACCTAAATCCACTCATTATGCTGCTACGAGCCTTATGACGTTGATTTCATGGCTGAGTGATATTCCATTGTACATAAGGACCACAACTTCTTTATCCATTTTTCTCTTTCCTGGGATATTTAAGGTGTAACGAAGTGGAGGTTCTTGTCAACAGAGCAGCCGTAAACATTGGGGTGCCTGTGTCTTGCTGATTTTTAGTTTTCCCAATTTATACGCCCATGAGTGGAAGTGCCCTATGCTCTCTAAGCTGAGTTTTTTAGATGTTTCAAGACACACCGTACACCTCTCCAGAGTGGCTGTTGGCAATTTACATCCCGCCCATCAGCGTAGCAAGGCTCCCATTTCTCCATGGCCTGTCCTGCATTTCTGGTTTTGACACTTTAACAGCATGGCCCTTTTGACCGATGGGAAGCGAGACTTCTTTGTAGCGCTGATTTGCCTTTCCAGGTTGCTTGGTTGGCCAAAAAGGGCGTATGCGTTTTTTCCTGAATATATTCAGGAAAAAACGCATACGCCCTTTTTGGCCATGGGCATCATTGTCGAGGTTTTCCCGCTTTTCCTGTGCTTTAAAGGCGATTCGAATCTCCCTCCTGAAATCTGTTTCCTGCAATTCTGCCTTGCTTTGAAATCCTCTTCGTTGCCTTCCCTCAATATATTTGTGGACGATAGTTATCATTTATAACTCTGCAGGTTTGTGAATTGCAGTGCCCCTGAGCTCCATTTTTCAACTCGCTTTCTTGGGAGCTGGCCGCAAAAGCGCCGGATTGCTTCAGGCCCTATTCTGCTTCCGGGCGGCAGGCTGAGCCTGTGGTTAATTCTTCTTTCTGATGGGAAAATAGAGTGACCTGTGCCTGTCCCAAGACCTAGAGCTAGTCTCTCATTGGTTCCCCCTCTTCTCGTTCATCCTCAGGACAAATTGCAACCTGTACGGAACAGGAGATTAAAGGTGCTGATTCTTCAAGGAGGGAGATTGCTAGGAAAGCGGCTGGAATGGCGAACCCGAGCACAAGGAGATGAGAAATGAGGTGCGTTTTAGAAACCTTTCCCGATCACACGGTGTACCATCTTCTGGGTTTCTCATGCATGTTTTCGATGTAGGAAGGTGCCCTTGAACCTGGAGATTTGGGACCCATGGGATGGGTACCACGCAGTATTACTTTAAAGGGTCTGCGTTTGCTCACCCAGCCTCACCAAACCTCTCAGCCCCAAAAGTGTCCACCCTTATGTCTCAATCAGCTGTGGGTCTAGATATGGTCAACCCAGGTGGCATCACAGCCCCTGAACGAATTATGTAAGAATTTCTCTCTCTTTCACTGTCTTTGCTTCACGGGTTTTTAAAAGTAATTGATTTTTATAATGGGGTTTAGCTGCTTTTCACTGCTGTGTTTATGCCGCTTTACACCCACTTGACTCACATACAGAGAGATTTCAATACATAGGTTTTAAGATTCTTACTAGTCAGATATATTCTTGGGCGGTGAATAGGGGGTGTTGGGTCCCGTTCACTGAGCAAGGAGTAGGTCTTGTCTATTACATATTGGGTTTATGGAACGGTACCTGAGCTAATTTGAAACCCTGGTTTTATTCATCACCCCACCTCACCTTTCCCGTTAAGCAGCCATAGTGTGTTTTCTAAACGTGTGACTCTCTTCTATTTTGTAATTCAGTTCAAGTGTAGCGGTTTTTACATTCCCTCTATAAGTGATATATTATGATAAGTTTTTTTTTCTGTGTGACTTATTTCACGTAGAATCGTCGTACCTAAATCCACTCATCATGCTGCTATGAGCCTTATGACGTAGATTTCATGGCTGAGTGATATTCCATTGTACATAAGGACCACAACTTCTTTATCCATTTTTCTCTTTCCTGGGATATTTAAGGTGTAACGAAGTGGAGGTTCTTGTCAACAGAGCAGCTGTAAACATTGGGGTGCCTGTGTCTTGCTGATTTTCAGTTTTCCCAATTTATACGCCCATGAGTGGAAGTGCCCTATGCTCTCTAAGCTGAGTTTTTTAGATGTTTCAAGACACACCGTACACCTCTCCAGAGTGGCTGTTGGCAATTTACATCCCGCCCATCAGCGTAGCAAGGCTCCCATTTCTACATGGCCTGTCCTGCATTTCTGGTTTTGACACTTTAACAGCATGGCCCTTTTGATCGATGGGAAGCGAGGCTTCTTTGTAGCGCTGATTTGCCTTTCCAGGTTGCTTGGTTGGCCAAAAAGGGCGTATGCGTTTTTTCCTGAATATATTCAGGAAAAAACGCATACGCCCTTTTTGGCCATGGGCTTCATTGTCGAGGTTTTGCCGCTTTTCCTGTGCTTTAAAGGCGATTCGAATCTCCCTCCTGAAATCTGTTTCCTGCAATTCTGCCTTGCTTTCAAATCCTCTTCGTTGCCTTCCCTCAATATATTTGTGGACGAGAGTTATCATTTATAACTCTGCAGGTTTGTGAATTGCAGTGCCCCTGAGCTCCATTTTTCAACTCGCTTTCTTGGGAGCTGGCCGCAAAAGCGCAGGATTGCTTCAGGCCCTATTCTGCTTCCGGGCGGCAGGCTGAGCCTGTGGTTAATTCTTCTTTCTGATGGGAAAATAGAGTGACCTGTGCCTGTCCCAAGACCTAGAGCTAGTCTCTCATTGGTTCCCCCTCTTCTCGTTCATCCTCAGGACAAATTGCAACCTGTACAGAACAGGAGGTTAAAGGTGCTGATTCTCCAAGGAGGGAGATTGCTAGGAAAGCGGCTGGAATGGCGAACCCGAGCACAAGGAGATGAGAAATGAGGTGCGTTTTAGAAACCTTTCCTGATCACACGGTGTACCATCTTCTGGGTTTCTCATGCATGTTTTCGATGTAGGAAGGTGCCCTTGAACCTGGAGATTTGGGACCCATGGGATGGGTACCACGCAGTATTACTTTAAAGGGTCTGCATTTTCTCACCCAGCCTCAACAAACCTCTCAGCCCCAAAAGTGTCCACCCTTATGTCTCAATCAGCTGTGGGTCTAGATATGGTCAACCCAGGTGGCATCACAGCCCCTGAACGAATTTTGTAAGAATTTCTCTCTCTTTCACTGTCTTTGCTTCACGGGTTTTTAAGAGTAATTGATTTTTATAATGGGGTTTAGCTGCTTTTCAGTGCTGTGTTTATGACGCTTTACACCCACTTGACTCACATACAGAGAGATTTCAATACATAGGTTTTAAGATTCTTACTAGTCAGATATATTTTTGAGCGGTGAATAGGGGGTCTTGAGTCCCGTTTACTGAGCAAGAGTAGGTCTTGTCTATTACATATTGGGTTTATGGAACGGTATCTGAGCTAATTTGAAACCCCGGTTTTATGCATCACCGCACCTCACCTTTCCCGTTAAGCAGCCATAGTGTGTTTTCTAAACGTGTGACTCTCTTCTGTTTTGTAATTCAGTTCAAGTGTAGCGGTTTTTACATTCCCTCTATAAGTGATATCTTATGATAAGTGTCTTTTTCTGTGTGACTTATTTCACGTAGAATCGTCGTACCTATATCCACTCATCATGCTGCTACGAGCCTTTTGTCGTAGATTTCATGGCTGAGTGATATTCCATTGTACATAAGGACCACAACTTCTTTATCCATTTTTCTCTTTCCTGAGATATTTAAGGTGTAACGAAGTGGAGGTTCTTGTCAACAGAGCAGCCGTAAGCATTGGGGTGCCTGTGTCTTGTTGATTTTTAGTTTTCCCAATTTATACGCCCATGAGTGGAAGTGCCCTATGCTCTCTAAGCTGAGTTTTCTAGATGTTTCAAGACACACCGTACACCTCTCCAGAGTGGCTGTTGGCAATTTACATCCCGCCCATCAGCGTAGCAAGGCTCCCGTTTCTCCATGGCCTGTCCTGCATTGTTGGTTTTGACACTTTATTCAGCATGGCCCTTTTGACCGATGGGAAGCGAGACTTCTTTGTAGCGCTGATTTGCCTTTCCAGGTTGCTTGTTTGGCCAAAAAGGACGTATGCGTTTTTTCCTGAATATATTCAGGAAAAAACGCATACGCCCTTTTTGGCCAAGGGCATCATTGTCGAGCTTTTGCTGCTTTTCCTGTGCTTTAAAGGCGATTCGAATCTCCCTCCTGAAATCTGTTTCCCGCAATTCTGCCTTGCTTTCAAATCCTCTTCGTTGCCTTCCCTCAATATATTTGTGGACGAGAGTTATCATTTATAACTCTGCAGGTTTCTGAATTGCAGTGCCCCTGAGCTCCATTTTTCCACTCGCTTCCTTGGGAGCTGGCCGCAAAAGCGCAGGATTGCTTCAGGCCCTATTCTGCTTCCGGGTGGCTGGCTGAGCCTGTGGTTAATTCTTCTTCCTGATGGGAAAATAGAGTGACCTGCGCCTCTCCCAACAACTAGAGCTAGTCTCTCATTTGTTCCCCCTCTTCCCGTTCATCCTCAGGACAAATTGCAACCTGTACGGAACAGGAGGTTAAAGGTGCTGATTCTCCAAGATGGGAGATTGCTAGGAAAGCGGCTGGAATGGCGAACCCGAGCACAAGGAGGTGAGAAATGAGGTGCGTTTTAGAAACCTTTCCCGATTACACGGTGTACCATCTTCTGGGTTTCTCATGCATGTTTTCGATGTAGGAAGGTGCTCTTGAACCTGGAGATTTGGGACCCACGGGATGGGTACCACGCAGTATTGCTTTAAAGGGTCTGCGTTTGCTCACCCAACCTCACCAAACCTCTTAGCCGCAAGAGTGTCCACCCTTATGTCTCAATCAGCTGTGGGTCTAGATATGGTCAACCCAGGTGGCATCACAGCCCCAGAACGAATTTTGTAAGAATTTCTCTGTCTTTCACTGTCTTTGTTTCACGGGTTTTTAAAAGTAATTGGTTTTTTATAATGGGGTTTAGCTGCTTTTCAGTGCTGTGTTTTTGACGCTTTACACCCGCTTGACTCACTTACAGAGAGATTTCAATACATAGGTTTTAAGATTCTTACTAGTCAGATATATTCTTGGGCGGTGAATAGGGGGTGTTGAGTCCCGTTCAGTGAGCAAGGAGTAGGTCTTGTCTATTACATATTGGGTTTATGGAACGGTATCTGAGCTAATTTGAAACCCTCGTTTTATGCATCTCCCCACCTCACCTTTCCCGTTAAGCAGCCTTAGTGTGTTTTCTAAACGTGTGACTCTCTTCTGTTTTGTAATTCAGTTCAAGTGTAGCGGTTTTTACATTCTCTCTATAAGGGATATCTTATGATAAGTGTCTTTTTCTGTGTGACTTATTTCACGTAGAATCGTCATACCTAAATCCACTCATCATGCTTCACCGAGCCTTATGACATTGATTTCATGGCTGAGTGATATTCCATTGTACATAAGGACCACAACGTATTTATCCATTTTTCTCTTTCCTGGGATATTTAAGGTGTAACGAAGTGGAGGTTCTTGTCAACAGAGCAGCCGTAAACATTGGGGTGCCTGTGTCTTGCTGATTTTTATTTATCCCAATTTATACACCCATGAGTGGAAGTGCACTATGCTCTCAAAGCTGAGTTTTTTAGATGTTTCAAGACACACCGTACACCTCTCCAGAGTGGCTGTTGGCAATTTACATCCCGCCCATCAGCGTAGCAAGGTTCCCATTTCTCCATGGCCCGTCCTGCATTTCTGGTTTTGACACTTTAACAGCATTGCCCTTTTGACCGATGGGAAGCGAGACTTCTTTGTAGCGCTGATTTGCCTTTCCAGGTTGCTTGGTTGGCCAAAAAGGGCGTATGCGTTTTTTCCTGAATATATTCAGGAAAAAACGCATACGCCCTTTTTGGCCAAGGGCATCATTGTCGAGGTTTTGCCGCTTTTCCTGTGCTTTAAAGGCGATTCGAATCTCCCTCCTGAAATCTGTTTCCTGCAATTCTGCCTTGCTTTCAAATCCTCTTCGTTGCCTTCCCTCAGTATATTTGTGGACGAGAGTTATCATTTATAACTCTGCATGTTTGTGAATTGCAGTGCCCCTGAGCTCCATTTTTCAACTCGCTTTCTTTGGAGCTGGCCGCAAATGCACAGGATTGCTTCAGGCCCTATTCTGCTTCCGGGCGGCAGGCTGAGCCTGTGGTTAATTCTTCTTTCTGATGGAAGAATAGAGTGACCTGTGCCTGTCCCAACACCTAGAGCTAGTCTCTCATTGGTTCCCCCTCTTCCCGTTCATCCTCAGGACAAATTGCAACCTGTACGGAACAGGAGGTTAAAGGTGCTGATTCTCCAAGGAGGGAGATTGCTAGGAAAGCGGCTGGAATGGCGAACCCGAGCACAAGGAGGTGAGAAATGAGGTGCGTTTTAGAAACCTTTCCCGATCACACGGTGTACCATCTTCTGGGTTTCTCATGCATGTTTTCGATGTAGGAAGGTGCCCTTGAACCTGGAGATTTGGGACCCACGGGATGGGTACCACGCAGTATTGCTTTAAAGGGTCTGCGTTTGCTCACCCAACCTCACCAAACCTCTTAGCCCCAAGAGTGTCCACCCTTATATCTCAATCAGCTGTGGGTCTAGATATGGTCAACCCAGGTGGCATCACAGCCCCTGAACGAATTTTGTAAGAATTTCTCTCTCTTTCACTGCCTTTGTTTCACGGGTTTTTAAAAGTACTTGATTTTTATAATGGGGTTTAGCTGCTTTTCAGTGCTGTGTTTATGACGCTTTACCCCTACGTGACTCACTTACAGAGAGATTTCAATACATAGGTTTTAAGATTCTTACTAGTCAGATATATTCTTAGGCGGTGAATAGGGGGTGTTGAGTCCCGTTCAGTGAGCAAGGAGTAGGTCTTGTCTATTACATATTGGGTTTATGGAACGGTATCTGAGCTAATTTGAAACCCTGGTTTTATGCATCACCCCACCTCACCTTTCCCGTTAAGCAGCCATAGTGTGTTTTCTAAACGTGTGACTCTCTTCTGTTTTGTAATTCAGTTCAAGTGTAGCGGTTTTTACATTCTCTCTATAAGTGATATCTTATGATAAGTGTCTTTTTCTGTGTGACTTATTTCACGTAGAATCGTCATACCTAAATCCACTCATCATGCTGCACCGAGCCTTATGACGTTGATTTCATGGTTGAGTGATATTCCATTGTACATAAGGACCACAACTTATTTATCCATTTTTTCTCTTTCCTGGGATATTTAAGGTGTAAGGAAGTGGAGGTTCTTGTCAACAGAGCAGCCCTAAACTTTGGGGTGCCTGTGTCTTGCTGATTTTTAGTTTTCCCAATTTATACGCCCAAGAGTGGAAGTGCCCTATCCTCTCTAAGCTGAGTTTTTTAGATATTTCAAGACACACCGTACACCTCTCCAGAGTGGCTGTTGGCAATTTACATCCCGCCCATCAGCGTAGCAAGGCTCCCATTTCTCCATGGCCTGTCCTGCATTGCTGGTTTTGACACTTTATTCAGCATGGCCCTTTTGACCGATGGGAAGCGAGACTTCTTTGTAGCGCTGATTTGCCTTTCCAGGTTGCTTGGTTGGCCAAAAAGGGCGTATGCGTTATTTCCTGAATATATTCAGGAAAAAACGCATACGCCCTTCTTGGCCAAGGGCATCATTGTCGAGGTTTTGCCGCTTTTCCTGTGCTTTAAAGGCGATTCGAATCTCCCTCCTGAAATCTCTATCCTACAATTCTGCCTTGCTTTCAAATCCTCTTCGTTGCCTTCCCTCAATATATTTGTGGACGAGAGTTATCATTTATAACTCTGCAGGTTTGTGAACTGCAGTGCCCCTGAGCTCCATTTTTCAACTCGCTTTCTTGGGAGCTGGCCGCAAAAGCACAGGATTGCTTCAGGCCCTATTCTGCTTCCGGGCGGCAGGCTGAGCCTGTGGTTAATTCTTCTTTCTGATGGGAAAATAGAGTGACCTGTGCCTGTCCCAACACCTAGAGCTAGTCTCTCATTGGTTCCCCCTCTTCCCGTTCATCCTCAGGACAAATTGCAACCTGTACGGAACAGGAAGTTAAAGGTGCTGATTCTCCAAGGAGGGAGATTGCTAGGAAAGCGGCTGGAATGGCGAACCCGAGCACAAGGAGGTGAGAAATGAGGTGCGTTTTAGAAACCTTTCCCGATCACACGGTGTACCATCTTCTGGGTTTCTCATGCATGTTTTCGATGTAGGAAGGTGCCCTTGAACCTGGAGATTTGGGACCCATGGGATGGGTACCACGCAGTATTACTTTCAATGGTCTGCGTTTGCTCACCCAACCTCACCAAACGTCTCAGCCCCAAGAGTGTCCACCCTTATGTGTCAATCAGCTGTGGTTATAGATATGGTCAACCCAGGTGGGATCACAGCCCCTGAACGAATTTTGTAAGAATTTCTCTGTCTTTCACTGTCTTTGTTTCACGGGTTTTTAAAAGTAATTGATTTTTATAATGGGGTTTAGCTGCTTTTCAGTGCTGTGTTTTTGACGCTTTACACCCACTTGACTCTCTTACAGAGAGATTTCAATACATAGGTTTTAAGATTCTTACTAGTCAGATATATTCTTGGGCTGTGAATAGGGGGTGTTGAGTCCCGTTCACTGAGCAAGGAGTAGGTCTTGTCTATTACATATTGGGTTTATGGAACGGTATGTGAGCTAATTTGAAACCCTGGTTTTATGCATCACCCCACCTCACCTTTCCCGTTAAGCAGCCATAGTGTGTTTTCTAAACGTGTGACTCTGTTCTGTTTTATAATTCAGTTCAAGTGCAGCGGTTTTTACATTCTCTCTATAAGTGATATCTTATGATAAGTGTCTTTTTCTGTGTGACTAATTTCACGTAGAATCGTCGTACCTAAATCCACTCATCATGCTGCTATGAGCCTTATGACGTTGATTTCATGGCTGAGTGAAATTCCATTGTACATAAGGACCACAACTTCTTTATCCATTTTTCTCTTTCCTGGGATATTTAAGGTGTAACGAAGTGGAGGTTCTTGTCAACAGAGCAGCCCTAAACTTTGGGGTGCCTGTGTCTTGCTGATTTTTAGTTCTCCCAATTTATACGCCCATGAGTGGAAGTGCCCTATGCTCTCTAAGCTGAGTTTTTTAGATGTTTCAAGACACACCGTACTCCTCTCCAGAGTGGCTGTTGGCAATTTACATCCCTCCCATCAGCGTAGCAAGGCTCCCGTTTCTCCATGGCCTGTCCTGCATTGCTGGTTTTGACACTTTATTCAGCATGGCCCTTTTGACCGATGGGAAGCGAGACTTCTTTTTAGCGCTGATTTGCCTTTCCAGGTTGCTTGGTTGGCCAAAAAGGGCGTATGCGTTTTTTCCTGAATATATTCAGGAAAAAACGCATACGCCCTTTTTGGCCTAGGGCATCATTGTCGAGTTTTTGCCGCTTTTCCTGTGCTTTAAAGGCGATTCGAATCTCCCTCCTGAAATCTGTTTCCTGCTATTCTGCCTTGCTTTCAAATCCTCTTCGTTGACTTCCCTCAATATATTTGTGGACGAGAGTTATCATTTATAACTCTGCAGGTTTGTGAATTGCAGTGCCCCTGAGCTCCATTTTTCAACTCGCTTCCTTGGGAGCTGGCCGCAAAAGCGCAGGATTGCTTCAGGCCCTATTCGGCTTCCGGGCGGCAGGCTGAGCCTGTGGTTAATTCTTCTTTCTGATGGGAAAATAGAGTGACCTGTGCCTGTCCCAAGACCTAGAGCTAGTCTCTCATTGGTTCCCCATCTTCCCGTTCATCCTCAGGACAAATTGCAACCTGTACGGAATAGGAGGTTAAAGGTGCTGATTCTCCAAGGAGGGAGATTGCTAGGAAAGCGGCTGGAATGGCGAACCCGAGCACAAGGAGGTGAGAAATGAGGTGCGTTTTAGAAACCTTTCCCGATCACACGGTGTACCATCTTCTGGGTTTCTCATGCATGTTTTCGATGTAGGAAGGTGCCCTTGAACCTGGAGATTTGGGACCCATGGGATGGGTACCACGCAGCATTACTTTCAAGGGTCTGCGTTTGCTCACCCAACCTCACCAAACCTCTCAGCCCCAAGAGTGTCCACCCTTACGTCTCAATCACCTGTGGGTCTAGATATGGTCAACCCAGGTGGCATCACAGCCCCTGAAAGAATTTTGTAAGAATTTCTCTCTCTTTCACTGTCTTTGTTTCACGGGTTTTTAAAAGTAATTGATTTTTATAATGGGGTTTAGCTGCTTTTCAGTGCTGTGTTTATGACGCTTTACACCCACTTGACTCACATACAGAGAGATTTCAATACTTAGGTTTTAAGATTCTTACTAGTCAGATATATTTTTGAGCGGTGAATAGGGGGTGTTGAGTCCCGTTTACTGAGCAAGGAGTAGGTCTTTTCTATTACATATTGGGTTTATGGAATGCTATCTGAGCTAATTTGAAACCCTGGTTTTATGCATCACCGCACCTCACCTTTCCCGTTAAGCAGCCATAGTGTGTTTTCTAAACGTGTGACTCTCTTCTGTTTTGTAATTCAGTTCAAGTGTAGCGGTTTTTACATTCCCTCTATAAGTGATATCTTATGATAAGTGTCTTTTTCTGTGTGACTTATTTCACGTAGAATCGTCGTACCTATATCCACTCATCATGCTGCTACGAGCCTTTTGACGTAGATTTCATGGCTGAGTGATATTCCATTGTACATAAGGACCACAACTTCTTTATCCATTTTTCTCTTTCCTGGGATATTTAAGGTGTAACGAAGTGGAGGTTCTTGTCAACAGAGCAGCCCTAAACTTTGGGGTGCCTGTGTCTTGCTGATTTTTAGTTTTCCCAATTTATACGCCCATGAGTGGAAGTGCCCTATGCTCTCTAAGCTGAGTTTTTTAGATATTTCAAGACACACCGTACACCTCTCCAGTGTGGCTGTTGGCAATTTACATCCCGCCCATCAGTGTAGCAAGGCTCCCGTTTCTCCATGGCCTGTCCTGCATTGCTGGTTTTGACACTTTATTCAGCATGGCCCTTTTGACCGATGAGAAGCGAGACTTCTTTGTAGCGCTGATTTGCCTTTCCAGGATGCTTCGTTGGCCAAAAAGGGCGTATGTGTTTTTTTCTGAATATATTCAGGAAAAAACGCATACGCCCTTTTTGGCCAAGGGCATCATTGTCGAGGTTTTGCCGCTTTTCCTGTGCTTTAAAGGCGATTCGAATCTCCCTCCTGAAATCTGTTTCCTACAATTCTGCCTTGCTTTCAAATCCTCTTCGTTGCCTTCCCTCAATATATTTGTGGAGGAGAGTTATCATTTATAACTCTGCAGGCTTGTGAATTGCAGTGCCCCTAGCTCCATTTTTCAACTCGCTTTCTTGGGAGCTGGCCGCAAAAGCACAGGATTGCTTCAGGCCCTATTCTGCTTCCGGGCGGCAGGCTGAGCTTGTGGTTAATTCTTCTTTCTGATGGGAAAATAGAGTGACCTGTGCCTGTCCCAACACCTAGAGCTAGTCTCTCATTGGTTCCCCCTCTTCCCGTTCATCCTCAGGACAAATTGCAACCTGTACGGAACAGGAGGTTAAAGGTGCTGATTCTCCAAGGAGGGAGATTGCTAGGAAAGCGGCTGGAATGGCGAACCCGAGCACAAGGAGGTGAGAAATGAGGTGCGTTTTAGAAACCTTTCCCGATCACACGGTGTACCATCTTCTGGGTTTCTCATGCATGTTTTCGATGTAGGAAGGTGCCCTTGAACCTGGAGATTTGGGACCCATGGGATGGGTACCACGCAGTATTACTTTCAAGGGTCTGCGTTTGCTCACCCAACCTCACCAAACGTCTCAGCCCCAAGAGTGTCCACCCTTATGTGTCAATCAGCTGTGGGTCTAGATATGGTCAACCTAGGTGGGATCACAGCCCCTGAACGAATTTTGTAAGAATTTCTCTGTCTTTCACTGTCTTTGTTTCACGGGTTTTTAAAAGTAATTGATTTTTATAATGGGGTTTAGCTGCTTTTCAGTGCTGTGTTTTTGACGCTTTACACCCACTTGACTCTCTTACAGAGAGATTTCAATACATAGGTTTTAAGATTCTTACTAGTCAGATATATTCTTGGGCGGTGAATAGGGGATGTTGAGTCCCGTTCACTGAGCAAGGAGTAGGTCTTGTCTATTACATATTGGGTTTATGGAACGGTATCTGAGCTAATTTGAAACCCCGGTTTTATGCATCACCGCACCTCACCTTTCCCGTTAAGCAGCCATAGTGTGTTTTCTAAACGTGTGACTCTCTTCTATTTTGTAATTCAGTTCAAGTGTAGCGGTTTTTACATTCCCTCTATAAGTGATATCTTATGATAAGTGTCTTTTTCTGTGTGACTTATTTCAAGTACAATCGTCGTACCTATATCCACTCATCATGCTGCTACTAGCCTTTTGACATAGATTTCATGGCTGAGTGATATTCCATTGTACATAAGGACCACAACTTCTTTATCCATTTTTCTCTTTCCTGGGATATTTAAGGTGTAACGAAGTGGAGGTTCTTGTCAACAGAGCAGCCGTAAACATTGGGGTGCCTGTGTCTTGCTGATTTTTAGTTTTCCCAATTTATACGCCCATGAGTGGAAGTGCCCTATGCTCTCTAAGCTGAGTTTTCTAGATGTTTCAAGACACACCGTACATCTCTCCAGAGTGGCTGTTGGCAATTTACATCCCGCCCATCAGCGTAGCAAGGCTCCCGTTTCTCCATGGCCTGTCCTGCATTGTTGGTTTTGACACTTTATTCAGCATGGCCCTTTTGACCGATGGGAAGCGAGACTTCTTTGTAGCGCTGATTTGCCTTTCCAGGTTGCTTGTTTGGCCAAAAAGGGCGTATGCGTTTTTTCCTGAATATATTCAGGAAAAAACGCATACGCCCTTTTTGGCCAAGGGCATCATTGTCGAGCTTTTGCTGCTTTTCCTGTGCTTTAAAGGCGATTCGAATCTCCCTCCTGAAATCTGTTTCCCGCAATTCTGCCTTGCTTTCAAATCCTCTTCGTTGCCTTCCCTCAATATATTTGTGGACGAGAGTTATCATTTATAACTCTGCAGGTTTGTGAATTGCAGTGCCCCTGAGCTCCATTTTTCAACTCGCTTTCTTTGGAGCTGGCCGCAAAAGCACAGGATTGCTTCAGGCCCTATTTTGCTTCCGGGCCGCAGGCTGAGCCTGTGGTTAATTCTTCTTTCTGATGGAAAAATAGAGTGACCTGTGCCTGTCCCAACACCTAGAGCTAGTCTCTCATTGGTTCCCCCTCTTCCCGTTCATCCTCAGGACAAATTGCAACCTGTACGGAACAGGAGGTTAAAGGTGCTGATTCTCCAAGGAGGGAGATTGCTAGGAAAGCGGCTGGAATGGCGAACCCGAGCACAAGGAGGTGAGAAATGAGGTGCGTTTTAGAAACCTTTCCCGATCACACGGTGTACCATCTTCTGGGTTTCTCATGCATGTTTTCGATGTAGGAAGGTGCCCTTGAACCTGGAGATTTGGGACCCACGGGATGGGTACCACGCAGTATTGCTTTAAAGGGTCTGCGTTTGCTCACCCAACCTCACCAAACCTCTTAGCCCCAAGAGTGTCCACCCTTATATCTCAATCAGCTGTGGGTCTAGATATGGTCAACCCAGGTGGCATCACAGCCCCTGAACGAATTTTGTAAGAATTTCTCTCTCTTTCACTGCCTTTGTTTCACGGGTTTTTAAAAGTACTTGATTTTTATAATGGGGTTTAGCTGCTTTTCAGTGCTGTGTTTATGACGCTTTACCCCTACGTGACTCACTTACAGAGAGATTTCAATACATAGGTTTTAAGATTCTTACTAGTCAGATATATTCTTAGGCGGTGAATAGGGGGTGTTGAGTCCCGTTCAGTGAGCAAGGAGTAGGTCTTGTCTATTACATATTGGGTTTATGGAACGGTATCTGAGCTAATTTGAAACCCTGGTTTTATGCATCACCCCACCTCACCTTTCCCGTTAAGCAGCCATAGTGTGTTTTCTAAACGTGTGACTCTCTTCTATTTTGTAATTCAGTTCAAGTGTAGCGGTTTTTACATTCCCTCTATCAGTGATATCTTATGATAAGTTTTTTTTTTCTGTGTGACTTATTTCACGTAGAATCGTCGTACCTAAATCCACTCATCATGCTGCTACGAGCCTTATGACGTAGATTTCATGGCTGAGTGATATTCCATTGTACATAAGGACCACAACTTCTTTATCCATTTTTCTCTTTCCTGGGATATTTAAGGTGTAACGAAGTGGAGGTTCTTGTCAACAGAGCAGCCGTAAACATTGGGGTGCCTGTGTCTTGCTGATTTTCAGTTTTCCCAATTTATACGCCCATGAGTGGAAGTGCCCTATGCTCTCTAAGCTGAGTTTTTTAGATGTTTCAAGACACACCGTACACCTCTCCAGAGTGGCTGTTGGCAATTTACATCCCGCCCATCAGCGTAGCAAGGCTCCCATTTCTACATGGCCTGTCCTGCATTTCTGGTTTTGACACTTTAACAGCATGGCCCTTTTGACCGATGGGAAGCGAGGCTTCTTTGTAGCGCTGATTTGCCTTTCCAGGTTGCTTGGTTGGCCAAAAAGGGCGTATGCGTTTTTTCCTGAATATATTCAGGAAAAAACGCATACGCCCTTTTTGGCCATGGGCTTCATTGTCGAGGTTTTGCCGCTTTTCCTGTGCTTTAAAGGCGATTCGAATCTCCCTCCTGAAATCTGTTTCCTGCAATTCTGCCTTGCTTTCAAATCCTCTTCGTTGCCTTCCCTCAATATATTTGTGGACGAGAGTTTTCATTTATAACTCTGCAGGTTTGTGAATTGCAGTGCCCCTGAGCTCCATTTTTCAACTCGCTTTCTTGGGAGCTGGCCGCAAAAGCGCAGGATTGCTTCAGGCCCTATTCTGCTTCCGGGCGGCAGGCTGAGCCTGTGGTTAATTCTTCCTTCTGATGGGAAAATAGAGTGACCTGTGCCTGTCCCAACACCTAGAGCTAGTCTCTCATTGGTTCCCCCTCTTCCCGTTCATCCTCAGGACAAATTGCAACCTGTACGGAACAGGAGGTTAAAGGTGCTGATTCTCCAAGGAGGGAGATTGCTAGGAAAGCGGCTGGAATGGCGAACCCGAGCACAAGGAGATGAGAAATGAGGTGCGTTTTAGAAACCTTTCCCGATCACACGGTGTACCATCTTCTGGGTTTCTCATGCATGTTTTCGATGTAGGAAGGTGGCCTTGAACCTGGAGATTTGGGACCCATGGGATGGGTACCACGCAGTATTTCTTTCAAGGGCCTGCGTTTGTTCACCCAACCTCACCAAACCTCTCAGCCCCAAAAGTGTCCACCCTTATGTCTCAATCAGCTGTGGGTCTAGATATGGTCAATCCAGGTGGCATCACAGCCCCTGAACGAATTTTGTAAGAATTTCTCTCTCTTTCACTGTCTTTGCTTCACGGGTTTTTAAAAGTAATTGATTTTTATAATGGGGTTTAGCTGCTTTTCACTGCTGTGTTTATGCCGCTTTACACCCACTTGAGTAACTTACAGAGAGATATCAACACATAGGTTTTAAGATTCTTACTAGTTACATATATTCTTGGGCGGTGAATAGGGTGTGTTGAGTCCCGTTCACTGAGCAAGGTGTAGGTCTTGTCTATTAAATATTGGGTTTATGGAACGGTATCTGAGCTAATTTGAAACCCTTGTTTTATGCATCACCCCACCTCACCTTTCCCGTTAAGCAGCCATAGTGTGTATTCTAAACGTGTGACTCTCTTCTGTTTTGTAATTCAGTTCAAGTGTAGCGGTTTTTACATTCCCTCTATCAGTGATATCTTATGATAAGTGTCTTTTTCTGTGTGACGTATTTCACATAGAATCGTCGTACCTAAATCCACTCATCATGCTGCTACTAGCCTTATGACGTTGATTTCATGGCTGAGGGATATTCCATTGTACATAAGGACCACAACTTCTTTATCCATTTTTTCTTTCCTGGGATATTTAAGGTGTAACGAAGTGGAGGCTCTTGTCAACAGAGCAGCCGTAAACATTGGGGTGTCTGTGTCTTGATGATTTTTAGTTTTCCCAATTTATACGCCCATGAGTGGAAGTGCCCTATGCTCTCTAAGCTGAGTTTTTTAGATATTTCAAGACACACCGTACACCTCTCCAGAGTGGCTGTTGGCAATTTACATCCCGCCCATCAGCGTAGCAAGTCTCCCATTTCTCCATGGCCTGTCCTGCATTTCTGGTTTTGACACTTTAACAGCATGGCCCTTTTGACCGATGGGAAGCGAGACTTCTTTGTAGCGCTGATTTGCCTTTCCAGGTTGCTTGTTTGGCCAAAAAGGGCGTATGCGTTTTTTCCTGAATATATTCAGGAAAAAACGCATACGCCCTTTTTGGCCATGGGCATCATTGTCGAGGTTTTGCCGTTTTTCCTGTGCTTTAAAGGCGATTCGAATCTCCCTCCTGAAATCTGTTTCCTGCAATTCTGCCTTGCTTTCAAATCCTCTTCGTTGCCTTCCCTCAATATATTTGTGGACGAGAGTTATCATTTATAACTCTGCAGGTTTGTGAATTGCAGTGCCCCTGAGCTCCATTTTTCAACTCGCTTTCTTGGGAGCTGGCAGCAAAAGCGCAGGATTGCTTCAGGCCCTATTCTGCTTCCGGGCGGCAGGCTGAGCCTGTGGTTAATTTTTCTTTCTGATGGGAAAATAGAGTGACCTGTGCCTGTCCCAAGACCTAGAGCTAGTCTCTCATTGGTTCCCCCTCTTCTCGTTCATCCTCAGGACAAATTGCAACCTGTACGGAACAGGAGGTTAAAGGTGCTGATTCTCCAAGGAGGGAGATTGCTAGGAAAGCGGCTGGAATGGCGAACCCGAGCACAAGGAGATGAGAAATGAGGTGCGTTTTAGAAACCTTTCCCGATCACACGGTGTACCATCTTCTGGGTTTCTCATGCATGTTTTCGATGTAGGAAGGTGCCCATGAACCTGGAGATTTGGGAGCCATGGGATGGGTACCACGCAGTATTACTTTAAAGGGTCTGCGTTTGCTCACCCAGCCTCACCAAACCTCTCAGCCCCAGGAGTGTCCACCCTTATGTCTCAATCAGCTGTGGGTCTAGATATGGTCAACCCAGGTGGCATCACAGCCCCTGAACGAATTTTGTAAGAATTTCTCTCTCTTTCACTGTCTTTGCCTCACGGGTTTTTAAAAGTAATTGATTTTTATAATGGGGTTTAGCTGCTTTTCACTGCTGTGTTTATGCCGCTTTACACCCACTTGACTCACATACAGAGAGATTTCAATACATAGGTTTTAAGATTCTTACTAGTCAGATATATTCTTGGGCGGTGAATAGGGGGTGTTGAGTCCCGTTCACTGAGCAAGGAGTAGGTCTTGTCTATTACATATTGGGTTTATGGAACGGTATCTGAGCTAATTTGAAACCCTGGTTTTATGCATCACCCCACCTCACCTTTCCCGTTAAGCAGCCATAGTGTGTTTTCTAAACGTGTGACTCTCTTCTGTTTTGTAATTCAGTTCAAGTGTAGCGGATTTTACATTCCCTCTATAAGTGATATCTTATGATGAGTGTCTTTTTCTGTGTGACTTATTTCACGTAGAATCGTCGTACCTAAATCCACTCATCATGCTGCTACGAGCCTTATGACGTAGATTTCATGGCTGAGTGATATTCCATTGTACATAAGGACCACAACTTCTTTATCCATTCTTCCCTTTCCTGGGATATTTAAGGTGTAACGAAGTGGAGGTTCTTGTCAACAGAGCAGCCGTAAACATTGGGGTGCCTGTGTCTTGCTGATTTTCAGTTTTCCCAATTTATACGCCCATGTGTGGAAGTGCCGTATGCTCTCTAAGCTGAGTTTTTTAGATGTTTCAAGACACACCGTACACCTCTCCAGAGTGGCTGTTGGCAATTTACATCCCGCCCATCAGCGTAGCAAGGCTCCCATTTCTCCATGGCCTGTCCTGCATTTTTGGTTTTGACACTTTAACAGCATGGCCCTTTTGACCGATGGGAAGCGAGGCTTCTTTGTAGCGCTGATTTGCCTTTCCAGGTTGCTTGGTTGGCCAAAAAGGGCGTATGCGTTTTTTCCTGAATATATTCAGGAAAAAACGCATACGCCCTTTTTGGCCATGGGCATCATTGTCGAGGTTTTGCCGCTTTTCCTGTGCTTTAAAGGCGATTCGAATCTCCCTCCTGAAATCTGTTTCCTGCAATTCTGCCTTGCTTTCAAATCCTCTTCGTTGCCTTCCCTCAATATATTTGTGGACGAGAGTTATCATTTATAACTCTGCAGGTTTGTGAATTGCAGTGCCCCTGAGCTCCATTTTTCAACTCGCTTTCTTGGGAGCTGGCCGCAAAAGCGCAGGATTGCTTCAGGCCCTATTCTGCTTCCGGGCGGCAGGCTGAGCCTGTGGTTAATTCTTCCTTCTGATGGGAAAGTAGAGTGACCTGTGCCTGTCCCAAGACCTAGAGCTAGTCTCTCATTGGTTCCCCCTCTTCCCGTTCATCCTCAGGACAAATTGCAACCTGTACGGAACAGGAGGTTAAAGGTGCTGATTCTCCAAGGAGGGAGATTGCTAGGAAAGCGGCTGGAATGGCGAACCCGAGCACAAGGAGATGAGAAATGAGGTGCGTTTTAGAAACCTTTCCCGATCACACGGTGTACCATCTTCTGGGTTTCTCATGCATGTTTTCGATGTAGGAAGGTGGCCTTGAACCTGGAGATTTGGGACCCATGGGATGGGTACCACGCAGTATTTCTTTCAAGGGCCTGCATTTGTTCACCCAACCTCACCAAACCTCTCAGCCCCAAAAGTGTCCACCCTTATGTCTCAATCAGCTGTGGGTCTAGATATGGTCAATCCAGGTGGCATCACAGCCCCTGAACGAATTTTGTAAGAATTTCTCTCTCTTTCACTGTCTTTGCTTCACGGGTTTTTAAAAGTAATTGATTTTTATAATGGGGTTTAGCTGCTTTTCACTGCTGTGTTTATGCCGCTTTACACCCACTTGAGTCACTTACAGAGAGATATCAAGACATAGGTTTTAAGATTCTTACTAGTCAGATATATTCTTGGGCGGAGAATAGGGTGTGTTGAGTCCCGTTGACTGAGCAAGGAGTAGGTCTTGTCTATTAAATATTGGGTTTATGGAACGGTATCTGAGCTAATTTGAAACCCTGGTTTTATGCATCACCCCACCTCACCTTTCCCGTTAAGCAGCCATAGTGTGTTTTCTAAACGTGTGACTCTCTTCTATTTTGTAATTCAGTTCAAGTGTAGCGGTTTTTACATTCCCTCTATAAGTGATATCTTATGATAAGTTTTTTTTTCTGTGTGACTTATTTCACGTAGAATCGTCGTACCTAAATCCACTCATCATGCTGCTACGAGCCTTATGACGTAGATTTCATGGCTGAGTGATATTCCATTGTACATAAGGACCACAACTTCTTTATCCATTTTTCTCTTTCCTGGGATATTTAAGGTGTAACGAAGTGGAGGTTATTGTCTACAGAGCAGCCCTAAACTTTGGGGTGCCTGTGTCTTGCTGATTTTTAGTTTTCACAATTTATACGCCCATGAGTGGAAGTGCCCTATGCTCTCTAAGCTGAGTTTTTTAGATGTTTCAAGACACACCGGACACCTCTGCAGAGTGGCTGTTGGCAATTTATATCCCGCCCATCAGCGTAGCAAGGCTCCCATTTCTCCATGGCCTGTCCTGCATTTCTGGTTTTGACACTTTAACAGCATGGCCCTTTCGACCGATGGGAAGCGAGACTTCTTTGTAGCGCTGATTTGCCTTTCCAGGTTGCTTGGTTGGCCAAAAAGGGCGTATGCGTTTTTTCCTGAATATATTCAGGAAAAAACGCATACGCCCTTTTTGGCCATGGGCATCATTGTCGAGGTTTTGCCGCTTTTCCTGTGCTTTAAAGGCGATTCGAATCTCCCTCCTGAAATATGTTTCCTGCAATTCTGCCTTGCTTTCAAATCCTCTTCGTTGTCTTCCCTCAATATATTTGTGGACGAGAGTTATCATTTATAACTCTGCAGGTTTGTGAATTGCAGTGCCCCTGAGCTCCATTTTTCAACTCGCTTTCTTGGGAGCTGGCCGCAAAAGCGCAGGATTGCTTCAGGCCCTATTCTGCTTCCGGGCGGCAGGCTGAGCCTGTGGTTAATTCTTCCTTCTGATGGGAAAATAGAGTGACCTGTGCCTGTCCCAAGACCTAGAGCTAGTCTCTCATTGGTTCCCCCTCTTCCCGTTCATCCTCAGGACAAATTGCAACCTGTACGGAACAGGAGGTTAAAGGTGCTGATTCTCCAAGGAGGGAGATTGCTAGGAAAGTGGCTGGAATGGCGAACCCGAGCACAAGGAGATGAGAAATGAGGTGCGTTTTAGAAACCTTTCCCGATCACACGGTGTACCATCTTCTGGGTTTCTCATGCATGTTTTCGATGTAGGAAGGTGGCCTTGAACCTGGAGATTTGGGACCCATGGGATGGGTACCACGCAGTATTACTTTCAAGGGCCTGCGTTTGTTCACCCAACCTCACCAAACCTCTCAGCCCCAAAAGTGTCCACCCTTATGTCTCAATCAGCTGTGGGTCTAGATATGGTCAATCCAGGTGGCATCACAGCCCCTGAACGAATTTTGTAAGAATTTCTCTCTCTTTCACTGTCTTTGCTTCACGGGTTTTTAAAAGTAATTGATTTTTATAATGGGGTGTAGCTGCTTTTCACTGCTGTGTTTATGCCGCTTTACACCCACTTGAGTCACTTACAGAGAGATATCAACACATAGGTTTTAAGATTCTTACTAGTCAGATATATTCTTGGGCGGTGAATAGGGTGTGTTGAGTCCCGTTCACTGAGCAAGGAGTAGGTCTTGTCTATTACATATTGGGTTTATGGAACGGTATCTGAGCTAATTTGACACCCTGGTTTTATGCATCACCCCACCTCACCTTTCCCGTTAAGCAGCCATAGTGTGTTTTCTAAACGTGTGACTCTCTTCTGTTTTGTAATTCAGTTCAAGTGTAGCGGTTTTTACATTCCCTCTATCAGTGATATCTTATGATAAGTGTCTTTTTCTGTGTGACTTATTTCACGTAGAATCGTCGTACCTAAATCCACTCATCATGCTGCTACTAGCCTTATGACGTTGATTTCATGGCTGAGGGATATTCCATTGTACATAAGGACCACAACTTCTTTATCCATTTTTTCTTTCCTGGGATATTTAAGGTGTAACGAAGTGGAGGTTCTTGTCAACAGAGCAGCCGTAAACATTGGGGTGCCTGTGTCTTGCTGATTTTCAGTTTTCCCAATTTATACGCCCATGAGTGGAAGTGCCCTATGCTCTCTAAGCTGAGTTTTTTAGATGTTTCAAGACACACCGTACACCTCTCCAGAGTGGCTGTTGGCAATTTACATCCCGCCCATCAGCGTAGCAAGGCTCCCATTTCTCCATGGCCTGTCCTGCATTTCTGGTTTTGACACTTTAACAGCATGGCCCTTTTGACCGATGGGAAGCGAGGCTTCTTTGTAGCGCTGATTTGCCTTTCCAGGTTGCTTGGTTGGCCAAAAAGGGCGTATGCGTTTTTTCCTGAATATATTCAGGAAAAAACGCATACGCCCTTTGTGGCCATGGGCTTCATTGTCGAGGTTTTGCCGCTTTTCCTGTGCTTTAAAGGCGATTCGAATCTCCCTCCTGAAATCTGCTTCCTGCAATTCTGCCTTGCTTTCAAATCCTCTTCGTTGCCTTCCCTCAATATATTTGTGGACGAGAGTTATCATTTATAACTCTGCAGGTTTGTGAATTGCAGTGCCCCTGAGCTCCATTTTTCAACTCGCTTTCTTGGGAGCTGGCCGCAAAAGCGCAGGATTGCTTCAGGCCCTATTCTGCTTCCGGGCGGCAGGCTGAGCCTGTGGTTAATTCTTCCTTCTGATGGGAAAATAGAGTGACCTGTGCCTGTCCCAAGACCTAGAGGTAGTCTCTCATTTGTTCCCCCTCTTCCCGTTCATCCTCAGGACAAATTGCAACCTGTACGGAACAGGAGGTTAAAGGTGCTGATTCTCCAAGGAGGGAGATTGCTAGGAAAGCGGCTGGAATGGCGAACCCGAGCACAAGAGATGAGAAATGAGGTGCGTTTTAGAAACCTTTCCCGATCACACGGTGTACCATCTTCTGGGTTTCTCATGCATGTTTTCGATGTAGGAAGGTGGCCTTGAACCTGGAGATTTGGGACCCATGGGATGGGTACCACGCAGTATTTCTTTCAAGGGCCTGCGTTTGTTCACCCAACCTCACCAAACCTCTCAGCCCCAAAAGTGTCCACCCTTATGTCTCAATCAGCTGTGGGTCTAGATATGGTCAATCCAGGTGGCATCACAGCCCCTGAACGAATTTTGGAAGAATTTCTCTCTCTTTCACTGTCTTTGCTTCACGGGTTTTTAAAAGTAATTGATTTTTATAATGGGGTGTAGCTGCTTTTCACTGCTGTGTTTATGCCGCTTTACACCCACTTGAGTCACTTACAGAGAGATATCAACACATAGGTTTTAAGATTCTTACTAGTCAGATATATTCTTGGGCGGTGAATAGGGTGTGTTGAGTCCCGTTCACTGAGCAAGGAGTAGGTCTTGTCTATTAAATATTGGGTTTATGGAACGGTATCTGAGCTAATTTGAAACCCTGGTTTTATGCATCACCCCACCTCACCTTTCCCGTTAAGCAGCCATAGTGTGTTTTCTAAACGTGTGACTCTCTTCTATTTTGTAATTCAGTTCAAGTGTAGCGGTTTTTACATTCCCTCTATAAGTGATATATTATGATAAGTTTTTTTTTCTGTGTGACTTATTTCACGTAGAATCGTCGTACCTAAATCCACTCATCATGCTGCTACGAGCTTTATGACGTAGATTTCATGGCTGAGTGATATTCCATTGTACATAAGGACCACAACTTCTTTATCCATTTTTCTCTTTCCTGGGATATTTAAGGTGTAACGAAGTGGAGGTTCTTGTCTACAGAGCAGCCCTAAACTTTGGGGTGCCTGTGTCTTGCTGATTTTTAGTTTTCACAATTTATACGCCCATGAGTGGAAGTGCCCTATGCTCTCTAAGCTGAGTTTTTTAGATGTTTCAAGACACACCGGACACCTCTGCAGAGTGGCTGTTGGCAATTTATATCCCGCCCATCAGCGTAGCAAGGCTCCCATTTCTCCATGGCCTGTCCTGCATTTCTGGTTTTGACACTTTAACAGCATGGCCCTTTTGACCGATGGGAAGCGAGACTTCTTTGTAGCGCTGATTTGCCTTTCCAGGTTGCTTGGTTGGCCAAAAAGGGCGTATGCGTTTTTTCCTGAATATATTCAGGAAAAAACGCATACGCCCTTTTTGGCCATGGGCATCATTGTCGAGGTTTTGCCGCTTTTCCTGTGCTTTAAAGGCGATTCGAATCTCCCTCCTGAAATATGTTTCCTGCAATTCTGCCTTGCTTTCAAATCCTCTTCGTTGTCTTCCCTCAATATATTTGTGGACGAGAGTTATCATTTATAACTCTGCAGGTTTGTGAATTGCAGTGCCCCTGAGCTCCATTTTTCAACTCGCTTTCTTGGGAGCTGGCCGCAAAAGCGCAGGATTGCTTCAGGCCCTATTCTGCTTCCGGGCGGCAGGCTGAGCCTGTGGTTAATTCTTCCTTCTGATGGGAAAATAGAGTGACCTGTGCCTGTCCCAAGACCTAGAGGTAGTCTCTCATTTGTTCCCCCTCTTCCCGTTCATCCTCAGGACAAATTGCAACCTGTACGGAACAGGAGGTTAAAGGTGCTGATTCTCCAAGGAGGGAGATTGCTAGGAAAGCGGCTGGAATGGCGAACCCGAGCACAAGGAGATGAGAAATGAGGTGCGTTTTAGAAACCTTTCCCGATCACACGGTGTACCATCTTCTGGGTTTCTCATGCATGTTTTCGATGTAGGAAGGTGGCCTTGAACCTGGAGATTTGGGACCCATGGGATGGGTACCACGCAGTATTACTTTCAAGGGCCTGCGTTTGTTCACCCAACCTCACCAAACCTCTCAGCCCCAAAAGTGTCCACCCTTATGTCTCAATCAGCTGTGGGTATAGATATGGTCAATCCAGGTGGCATCACAGCCCCTGAACGAATTTTGTAAGAATTTCTCTCTCTTTCACTGTCTTTGCTTCACGAGTTTTTAAAAGTAATTGATTTTTATAATGGGGTGTAGCTGCTTTTCACTGCTGTGTTTATGCCGCTTTACACCCACTTGAGTCACTTACAGAGAGATATCAACACATAGGTTTTAAGATTCTTACTAGTCAGATATATTCTTGGGCGGTGAATAGGGTGTGTTGAGTCCCGTTCACTGAGCAAGGAGTAGGTCTTGTCTATTACATATTGGGTTTATGGAACGGTATCTGAGCTAATTTGACACCCTGGTTTTATGCATCACCCCACCTCACCTTTCCCGTTAAGCAGCCATAGTGTGTTTTCTAAACGTGTGACTCTCTTCTGTTTTGTAATTCAGTTCAAGTGTAGCGGTTTTTACATTCCCTCTATCAGTGATATCTTATGATAAGTGTCTTTTTCTGTGTGACTTATTTCACGTAGAATCGTCGTACCTAAATCCACTCATCATGCTGCTACTAGCCTTATGACGTTGATTTCATGGCTGAGGGATATTCCATTGTACATAAGGACCACAACTTCTTTATCCATTTTTTCTTTCCTGGGATATTTAAGGTGTAACGAAGTGGAGGTTCTTGTCAACAGAGCAGCAGTAAACATTGGGGTGCCTGTGTCTTGCTGATTTTCAGTTTTCCCAATTTATACACCCATGAGTGGAAGTGCCCTATGCTCTCTAAGCTGAGTTTTTTAGATGTTTCAAGACACACCGTACACCTCTCCAGAGTGGCTGTTGGCAATTTACATCCCGCCCATCAGCGTAGCAAGGCTCCCATTTCTCCATGGCCTGTCCTGCATTTCTGGTTTTGACACTTTATTCAGCATGGCCCTTTTGACCGATGGGAAGCGAGGCTTCTTTGTAGCGCTGATATGCCTTTCCAGGTTGCTTGGTTGGCCAAAAAGGGCGTATGCGTTTTTTCCTGAATATATTCAGGAAAAAACGCATACGCCCTTTGTGGCCATGGGCTTCATTGTCGAGGTTTTGCCGCTTTTCCTGTGCTTTAAAGGCGATTCGAATCTCCCTCCTGAAATCTGCTTCCTGCAATTCTGCCTTCCTTTCAAATCCTCTTCGTTGCCTTCCCTCAATATATTTGTGGACGAGAGTTATCATTTATAACTCTGCAGGTTTGTGAATTGCAATGCCCCTGAGCTCCATTTTTCAACTCGCTTTCTTGGGAGCTGGCCGCAAAAGCGCAGGATTGCTTCAGGCACTATTCTGCTTCCGGGCGGCAGGCTGAGCCTGTGGTTAATTCTTCCTTCTGATGGGAAAATAGAGTGACCTGTGCCTGTCCCAAGACCTAGAGGTAGTCTCTCATTTGTTCCCCCTCTTCCCGTTCATCCTCAGGACAAATTGCAACCTGTACGGAACAGGAGGTTAAAGGTGCTGATTCTCCAAGGAGGGAGATTGCTAGGAAAGCGGCTGGAATGGCGAACCCGAGCACAAGGAGATGAGAAATGAGGTGCGTTTTAGAAACCTTTCCCGATCACACGGTGTACCATCTTCTGGGTTTCTCATGCATGTTTTCGATGTAGGAAGGTGGCCTTGAACCTGGAGATTTGGGACCCATGGGATGGGTACCACGCAGTATTTCTTTCAAGGGCCTGCGTTTGTTCACCCAACCTCACCAAACCTCTCAGCCCCAAAAGTGTCCACCCTTATGTCTCAATCAGCTGTGGGTCTAGATATGGTCAATCCAGGTGGCATCACAGCCCCTGAACGAATTTTGTAAGAATTTCTCTCTCTTTCACTGTCTTTGCTTCACGGGTTTTTAAAAGTAATTGATTTTTATAATGGGGTGTAGCTGCTTTTCACTGCTGTGTTTATGCCGCTTTACACCCACTTGAGTCACTTACAGAGAGATATCAACACATAGGTTTTAAGATTCTTACTAGTCAGATATATTCTTGGGCGGTGAATAGGGTGTGTTGAGTCCCGTTTACTGAGCAAGGAGTAGGTCTTGTCTATTAAATATTGGGTTTATGGAACGGTATCTGAGCTAATTTGAAACCCTGGTTTTATGCATCACCCCACCTCACCTTTCCCGTTAAGCAGCCATAGTGTGTTTTCTAAACGTGTGACTCTCTTCTATTTTGTAATTCAGTTCAAGTGTAGCGGTTTTTACATTCCCTCTATAAGTGATATATTATGATAAGTTTTTTTTTCTGTGTGACTTATTTCACGTAGAATCGTCGTACCTAAATCCACTCATCATGCTGCTACGAGCCTTATGACGTAGATTTCATGGCTGAGTGATATTCCATTGTACATAAGGACCACAACTTCTTTATCCATTTTTCTCTTTCCTGGGATATTTAAGGTGTAACGAAGTGGAGGTTCTTGTCTACAGAGCAGCCCTAAACTTTGGGGTGCCTGTGTCTTGCTGATTTTTAGTTTTCACAATTTATACGCCCATGAGTGGAAGTGCCCTATGCTCTCTAAGCTGAGTTTTTTAGATGTTTCAAGACACACCGGACACCTCTGCAGAGTGGCTGTTGGCAATTTATATCCCGCCCATCAGCGTAGCAAGGCTCCCATTTCTCCATGGCCTGTCCTGCATTTCTGGTTTTGACACTTTAACAGCATGGCCCTTTTGACCGATGGGAAGCGAGACTTCTTTGTAGCGCTGATTTGCCTTTCCAGGTTGCTTGGTTGGCCAAAAAGGGCGTATGCGTTTTTTCCTGAATATATTCAGGAAAAAACGCATACGCCCTTTTTGGCCATGGGCATCATTGTCGAGGTTTTGCCGCTTTTCCTGTGCTTTAAAGGCGATTCGAATCTCCCTCCTGAAATATGTTTCCTGCAATTCTGCCTTGCTTTCAAATCCTCTTCGTTGTCTTCCCTCAATATATTTGTGGACGAGAGTTATCATTTATAACTCTGCAGGTTTGTGAATTGCAGTGCCCCTGAGCTCCATTTTTCAACTCGCTTTCTTGGGAGCTGGCCGCAAAAGCGCAGGATTGCTTCAGGCCCTATTCTGCTTCCGGGCGGCAGGCTGAGCCTGTGGTTAATTCTTCCTTCTGATGGGAAAATAGAGTGACCTGTGCCTGTCCCAAGACCTAGAGGTAGTCTCTCATTTGTTCCCCCTCTTCCCGTTCATCCTCAGGACAAATTGCAACCTGTACGGAACAGGAGGTTAAAGGTGCTGATTCTCCAAGGAGGGAGATTGCTAGGAAAGCGGCTGGAATGGCGAACCCGAGCACAAGGAGATGAGAAATGAGGTGCGTTTTAGAAACCTTTCCCGATCACACGGTGTACCATCTTCTGGGTTTCTCATGCATGTTTTCGATGTAGGAAGGTGGCCTTGAACCTGGAGATTTGGGACCCATGGGATGGGTACCACGCAGTATTACTTTCAAGGGCCTGCGTTTGTTCACCCAACCTCACCAAACCTCTCAGCCCCAAAAGTGTCCACCCTTATGTCTCAATCAGCTGTGGGTCTAGATATGGTCAATCCAGGTGGCATCACAGCCCCTGAACGAATTTTGTAAGAATTTCTCTCTCTTTCACTGTCTTTGCTTCACGGGTTTTTAAAAGTAATTGATTTTTATAATGGGGTGTAGCTGCTTTTCACTGCTGTGTTTATGCCGCTTTACACCCACTTGAGTCACTTACAGAGAGATATCAACACATAGGTTTTAAGATTCTTACTAGTCAGATATATTCTTGGGCGGTGAATAGGGTGTGTTGAGTCCCGTTCACTGAGCAAGGAGTAGGTCTTGTCTATTACATATTGGGTTTATGGAACGGTATCTGAGCTAATTTGACACCCTGGTTTTATGCATCACCCCACCTCACCTTTCCCGTTAAGCAGCCATAGTGTGTTTTCTAAACGTGTGACTCTCTTCTGTTTTGTAATTCAGTTCAAGTGTAGCGGTTTTTACATTCCCTCTATCAGTGATATCTTATGATAAGTGTCTTTTTCTGTGTGACTTATTTCACGTAGAATCGTCGTACCTAAATCCACTCATCATGCTGCTACTAGCCTTATGACGTTGATTTCATGGCTGAGGGATATTCCATTGTACATAAGGACCACAACTTCTTTATCCATTTTTTCTTTCCTGGGATATTTAAGGTGTAACGAAGTGGAGGTTCTTGTCAACAGAGCAGCCGTAAACATTGGGGTGCCTGTGTCTTGCTGATTTTCAGTTTTCCCTATTTATACGCCCATGAGTGGAAGTGCCCTATGCTCTCTAAGCTGAGTTTTTTAGATGTTTCAAGACACACCGTACACCTCTCCAGAGTGGCTGTTGGCAATTTACATCCCGCCCATCAGCGTAGCAAGGCTCCCATTTCTCCATGGCCTGTCCTGCATTTCTGGTTTTGACACTTTATTCAGCATGGCCCTTTTGACCGATGGGAAGCGAGGCTTCTTTGTAGCGCTGATTTGCCTTTCCAGGTTGCTTGGTTGGCCAAAAAGGGCGTATGCGTTTTTTTCCTGAATATATTCAGGAAAAAACGCATACGCCCTTTTTGGCCATGGGCTTCATTGTCGAGGTTTTGCCGCTTTTCCTGTGCTTTAAAGGCGATTCGAATCTCCCTCCTGAAATCTGCTTCCTGCAATTCTGCCTTGCTTTCAAATCCTCTTCGTTGCCTTCCCTCAATATATTTGTGGACGAGAGTTATCATTTATAACTCTGCAGGTTTGTGAATTGCAGTGCCCCTGAGCTCCATTTTTCAACTCGCTTTCTTGGGAGCTGGCCGCAAAAGCGCAGGATTGCTTCAGGCCCTATTCTGCTTCCGGGCGGCAGGCTGAGCCTGTGGTTAATTCTTCCTTCTGATGGGAAAATAGAGTGACCTGTGCCTGTCCCAAGACCTAGAGCTAGTCTCTCATTGGTTCCCCCTCTTCCCGTTCATCCTCAGGACAAATTGCAACCTGTACGGAACAGGAGGTTAAAGGTGCTGATTCTCCAAGGAGGGAGATTGCTAGGAAAGCGGCTGGAATGGCGAACCCGAGCACAAGGAGATGAGAAATGAGGTGCGTTTTAGAAACCTTTCCCGATCACACGGTGTACCATCTTCTGGGTTTCTCATGCATGTTTTCGATGTAGGAAGGTGGCCTTGAACCTGGAGATTTGGGACCCATGGGATGGGTACCACGCAGTATTACTTTCAAGGGCCTGCGTTTGTTCACCCAACCTCACCAAACCTCTCAGCCCCAAAAGTGTCCACCCTTATGTCTCAATCAGCTGTGGGTCTAGATATGGTCAATCCAGGTGGCATCACAGCCCCTGAACGAATTTTGTAAGAATTTCTCTCTCTTTCACTGTCTTTGCTTCACGGGTTTTTAAAAGTAATTGATTTTTATAATGGGGTTTAGCTGCTTTTCACTGCTGTGTTTATGCCGCTTTACACCCACTTGAGTCACTTACAGAGAGATATCAACACATAGGTTTTAAGATTCTTACTAGTCAGATATATTCTTGGGCGGTGAATAGGGTGTGTTAAGTCCCGTTCACTGAGCAAGGAGTAGGTCTTGTCTATTAAATATTGGGTTTATGGAACGGTATCTGAGCTAATTTGAAACCCTGGTTTTATGCATCACCCCACCTCACCTTTCCCGTTAAGCAGCCATAGTGTGTTTTCTAAACGTGTGACTCTCTTCTATTTTGTAATTCAGTTCAAGTGTAGCGGTTTTTACATTCCCTCTATAAGTGATATATTATGATAAGTTTTTTTTTCTGTGTGACTTATTTCACGTAGAATCGTCGTACCTAAATCCACTCATCATGCTGCTACGAGCCTTATGACGTAGATTTCATGGCTGAGTGATATTCCATTGTACATAAGGACCACAACTTCTTTATCCATTTTTCTCTTTCCTGGGATATTTAAGGTGTAACGAAGTGGAGGTTCTTGTCTACAGAGCAGCCCTAAACTTTGGGGTGCCTGTGTCTTGCTGATTTTTAGTTTTCACAATTTATACGCCCATGAGTGGAAGTGCCCTATGCTCTCTAAGCTGAGTTTTTTAGATGTTTCAAGACACACCGGACACCTCTGCAGAGTGGCTGTTGGCAATTTATATCCCGCCCATCAGCGTAGCAAGGCTCCCATTTCTCCATGGCCTGTCCTGCATTTCTGGTTTTGACACTTTAACAGCATGGCCCTTTTGACCGATGGGAAGCGAGACTTCTTTGTAGCGCTGATTTGCATTTCCAGGTTGCTTGGTTGGCCAAAAAGGGCGTATGCGTTTTTTCCTGAATATATTCAGGAAAAAACGCATACGCCCTTTTTGGCCATGGGCATCATTGTCGAGGTTTTGCCGCTTTTCCTGTGCTTTAAAGGCGATTCGAATCTCCCTCCTGAAATATGTTTCCTGCAATTCTGCCTTGCTTTCAAATCCTCTTCGTTGTCTTCCCTCAATATATTTGTGGACGAGAGTTATCATTTATAACTCTGCAGGTTTGTGAATTGCAGTGCCCCTGAGCTCCATTTTTCAACTCGCTTTCTTGGGAGCTGGCCGCAAAAGCGCAGGATTGCTTCAGGCCCTATTCTGCTTCCGGGCGGCAGGCTGAGCCTGTGGTTAATTCTTCCTTCTGATGGGAAAATAGAGTGACCTGTGCCTGTCCCAAGACCTAGAGCTAGTCTCTCATTTGTTCCCCCTCTTCCCGTTCATCCTCAGGACAAATTGCAACCTGTACGGAACAGGAGGTTAAAGGTGCTGATTCTCCAAGGAGGGAGATTGCTAGGAAAGCGGCTGGAATGGCGAACCCGAGCACAAGGAGATGAGAAATGAGGTGCGTTTTAGAAACCTTTCCCGATCACACGGTGTACCATCTTCTGGGTTTCTCATGCATGTTTTCGATGTAGGAAGGTGGCCTTGAACCTGGAGATTTGGGACCCATGGGATGGGTACCACGCAGTATTTCTTTCAAGGGCCTGCGTTTGTTCACCCAACCTCACCAAACCTCTCAGCCCCAAAAGTGTCCACCCTTATGTCTCAATCAGCTGTGGGTCTAGATATGGTCAATCCAGGTGGCATCACAGCCCCTGAACGAATTTTGTAAGAATTTCTCTCTCTTTCACTGTCTTTGCTTCACGG
Source organism: Eschrichtius robustus (assembly GCF_028021215.1). NCBI lineage: Eukaryota > Metazoa > Chordata > Mammalia > Artiodactyla > Eschrichtiidae > Eschrichtius > Eschrichtius robustus. The sequence continues at coordinate 74,270,649 of NC_090832.1, read as the reverse complement.
GTTTTTAAAAGTAATTGATTTTTATAATGGGGTTTAGCTGCTTTTCACTGCTGTGTTTATGCCGCTTTACACCCACTTGAGTCACTTACAGAGAGATATCAACACATAGGTTTTAAGATTCTTACTAGTCAGATATATTCTTGGGCGGTGAATAGGGTGTGTTGAGTCCCGTTCACTGAGCAAGGAGTAGGTCTTGTCTATTACATATTGGGTTTATGGAACGGTATCTGAGCTAATTTGAAACCCTGGTTTTATGCATCACCCCACCTCACCTTTCCCGTTAAGCAGCCATAGTGTGTTTTCTAAACGTGTGACTCTCTTCTATTTTGTAATTCAGTTCAAGTGTAGCGGTTTTTACATTCCCTCTATAAGTGATATATTATGATAAGTTTTTTTTTCTGTGTGACTTATTTCACGTAGAATCGTCGTACCTAAATCCACTCATCATGCTGCTACGAGCCTTATGACGTAGATTTCATGGCTGAGTGATATTCCATTGTACATAAGGACCACAACTTCTTTATCCATTTTTCTCTTTCCTGGGATATTTAAGGTGTAACGAAGTGGAGGTTCTTGTCTACAGAGCAGCCCTAAACTTTGGGGTGCCTGTGTCTTGCTGATTTTTAGTTTTCACAATTTATACGCCCATGAGTGGAAGTGCCCTATGCTCTCTAAGCTGAGTTTTTTAGATGTTTCAAGACACACCGGACACCTCTGCAGAGTGGCTGTTGGCAATTTATATCCCGCCCATCAGCGTAGCAAGGCTCCCATTTCTCCATGGCCTGTCCTGCATTTCTGGTTTTGACACTTTAACAGCATGGCCCTTTTGACCGATGGGAAGCGAGACTTCTTTGTAGCGCTGATTTGCCTTTCCAGGTTGCTTGGTTGGCCAAAAAGGGCGTATGCGTTTTTTCCTGAATATATTCAGGAAAAAACGCATACGCCCTTTTTGGCCATGGGCATCATTGTCGAGGTTTTGCCGCTTTTCCTGTGCTTTAAAGGCGATTCGAATCTCCCTCCTGAAATATGTTTCCTGCAATTCTGCCTTGCTTTCAAATCCTCTTCGTTGTCTTCCCTCAATATATTTGTGGACGAGAGTTATCATTTATAACTCTGCAGGTTTGTGAATTGCAGTGCCCCTGAGCTCCATTTTTCAACTCGCTTTCTTGGGAGCTGGCCGCAAAAGTGCAGGATTGCTTCAGGCCCTATTCTGCTTCCGGGCGGCAGGCTGAGCCTGTGGTTAATTCTTCCTTCTGATGGGAAAATAGAGTGACCTGTGCCTGTCCCAAGACCTAGAGGTAGTCTCTCATTTGTTCCCCCTCTTCCCGTTCATCCTCAGGACAAATTGCAACCTGTACGGAACAGGAGGTTAAAGGTGCTGATTCTCCAAGGAGGGAGATTGCTAGGAAAGCGGCTGGAATGGCGAACCCGAGCACAAGGAGATGAGAAATGAGGTGCGTTTTAGAAACCTTTCCCGATCACACGGTGTACCATCTTCTGGGTTTCTCATGCATGTTTTCGATGTAGGAAGGTGGCCTTGAACCTGGAGATTTGGGACCCATGGGATGGGTACCACGCAGTATTACTTTCAAGGGCCTGCGTTTGTTCACCCAACCTCACCAAACCTCTCAGCCCCAAAAGTGTCCACCCTTATGTCTCAATCAGCTGTGGGTCTAGATATGGTCAATCCAGGTGGCATCACAGCCCCTGAACGAATTTTGTAAGAATTTCTCTCTCTTTCACTGTCTTTGCTTCACGGGTTTTTAAAAGTAATTGATTTTTATAATGGGGTGTAGCTGCTTTTCACTGCTGTGTTTATGCCGCTTTACACCCACTTGAGTCACTTACAGAGAGATATCAACACATAGGTTTTAAGATTCTTACTAGTCAGATATATTCTTGGGCGGTGAATAGGGTGTGTTGAGTCCCGTTCACTGAGCAAGGAGTAGGTCTTGTCTATTACATATTGGGTTTATGGAACGGTATCTGAGCTAATTTGACACCCTGGTTTTATGCATCACCCCACCTCACCTTTCCCGTTAAGCAGCCATAGTGTGTTTTCTAAACGTGTGACTCTCTTCTGTTTTGTAATTCAGTTCAAGTGTAGCGGTTTTTACATTCCCTCTATCAGTGATATCTTATGATAAGTGTCTTTTTCTGTGTGACTTATTTCACGTAGAATCGTCGTACCTAAATCCACTCATCATGCTGCTACTAGCCTTATGACGTTGATTTCATGGCTGAGGGATATTCCATTGTACATAAGGACCACAACTTCTTTATCCATTTTTTCTTTCCTGAGATATTTAAGGTGTAACGAAGTGGAGGTTCTTGTCAACAGAGCAGCCGTAAACATTGGGGTGCCTGTGTCTTGCTGATTTTCAGTTTTCCCTATTTATACGCCCATGAGTGGAAGTGCCCTATGCTCTCTAAGCTGAGTTTTTTAGATGTTTCAAGACACACCGTACACCTCTCCAGAGTGGCTGTTGGCAATTTACATCCCGCCCATCAGCGTAGCAAGGCTCCCATTTCTCCATGGCCTGTCCTGCATTTCTGGTTTTGACACTTTATTCAGCATGGCCCTTTTGACCGATGGGAAGCGAGGCTTCTTTGTAGCGCTGATTTGCCTTTCCAGGTTGCTTGGTTGGCCAAAAAGGGCGTATGCGTTTTTTTCCTGAATATATTCAGGAAAAAACGCATACGCCCTTTTTGGCCATGGGCTTCATTGTCGAGGTTTTGCCGCTTTTCCTGTGCTTTAAAGGCGATTCGAATCTCCCTCCTGAAATCTGCTTCCTGCAATTCTGCCTTGCTTTCAAATCCTCTTCGTTGCCTTCCCTCAATATATTTGTGGACGAGAGTTATCATTTATAACTCTGCAGGTTTGTGAATTGCAGTGCCCCTGAGCTCCATTTTTCAACTCGCTTTCTTGGGAGCTGGCCGCAAAAGCGCAGGATTGCTTCAGGCCCTATTCTGCTTCCGGGCGGCAGGCTGAGCCTGTGGTTAATTCTTCCTTCTGATGGGAAAATAGAGTGACCTGTGCCTGTCCCAAGACCTAGAGCTAGTCTCTCATTGGTTCCCCCTCTTCCCGTTCATCCTCAGGACAAATTGCAACCTGTACGGAACAGGAGGTTAAAGGTGCTGATTCTCCAAGGAGGGAGATTGCTAGGAAAGCGGCTGGAATGGCGAACCCGAGCACAAGGAGATGAGAAATGAGGTGCGTTTTAGAAACCTTTCCCGATCACACGGTGTACCATCTTCTGGGTTTCTCATGCATGTTTTCGATGTAGGAAGGTGGCCTTGAACCTGGAGATTTGGGACCCATGGGATGGGTACCACGCAGTATTACTTTCAAGGGCCTGCGTTTGTTCACCCAACCTCACCAAACCTCTCAGCCCCAAAAGTGTCCACCCTTATGTCTCAATCAGCTGTGGGTCTAGATATGGTCAATCCAGGTGGCATCACAGCCCCTGAACGAATTTTGGAAGAATTTCTCTCTCTTTCACTGTCTTTGCTTCACGGGTTTTTAAAAGTAATTGATTTTTATAATGGGGTTTAGCTGCTTTTCACTGCTGTGTTTATGCCGCTTTACACCCACTTGAGTCACTTACAGAGAGATATCAACACATAGGTTTTAAGATTCTTACTAGTCAGATATATTCTTGGGCGGTGAATAGGGTGTGTTGAGTCCCGTTCACTGAGCAAGGTGTAGGTCTTGTCTATTAAATATTGGGTTTATGGAACGGTATCTGAGCTAATTTGAAACCCTGGTTTTATGCATCACCCCACCTCACCTTTCCCGTTAAGCAGCCATAGTGTGTTTTCTAAACGTGTGACTCTCTTCTATTTTGTAATTCAGTTCAAGTGTAGCGGTTTTTACATTCCCTCTATAAGTGATATATTATGATAAGTTTTTTTTTCTGTGTGACTTATTTCACGTAGAATCGTCGTACCTAAATCCACTCATCATGCTGCTACGAGCCTTATGACGTAGATTTCATGGCTGAGTGATATTCCATTGTACATAAGGACCACAACTTCTTTATCCATTTTTCTCTTTCCTGGGATATTTAAGGTGTAACGAAGTGGAGGTTCTTGTCTACAGAGCAGCCCTAAACTTTGGGGTGCCTGTGTCTTGCTGATTTTTAGTTTTCACAATTTATACGCCCATGAGTGGAAGTGCCCTATGCTCTCTAAGCTGAGTTTTTTAGATGTTTCAAGACACACCGGACACCTCTGCAGAGTGGCTGTTGGCAATTTATATCCCGCCCATCAGCGTAGCAAGGCTCCCATTTCTCCATGGCCTGTCCTGCATTTCTGGTTTTGACACTTTAACAGCATGGCCCTTTTGACCGATGGGAAGCGAGACTTCTTTGTAGCGCTGATTTGCATTTCCAGGTTGCTTGGTTGGCCAAAAAGGGCGTATGCGTTTTTTCCTGAATATATTCAGGAAAAAACGCATACGCCCTTTTTGGCCATGGGCATCATTGTCGAGGTTTTGCCGCTTTTCCTGTGCTTTAAAGGCGATTCGAATCTCCCTCCTGAAATATGTTTCCTGCAATTCTGCCTTGCTTTCAAATCCTCTTCGTTGTCTTCCCTCAATATATTTGTGGACGAGAGTTATCATTTATAACTCTGCAGGTTTGTGAATTGCAGTGCCCCTGAGCTCCATTTTTCAACTCGCTTTCTTGGGAGCTGGCCGCAAAAGCGCAGGATTGCTTCAGGCCCTATTCTGCTTCCGGGCGGCAGGCTGAGCCTGTGGTTAATTCTTCCTTCTGATGGGAAAATAGAGTGACCTGTGCCTGTCCCAAGACCTAGAGCTAGTCTCTCATTTGTTCCCCCTCTTCCCGTTCATCCTCAGGACAAATTGCAACCTGTACGGAACAGGAGGTTAAAGGTGCTGATTCTCCAAGGAGGGAGATTGCTAGGAAAGCGGCTGGAATGGCGAACCCGAGCACAAGGAGATGAGAAATGAGGTGCGTTTTAGAAACCTTTCCCGATCACACGGTGTACCATCTTCTGGGTTTCTCATGCATGTTTTCGATGTAGGAAGGTGGCCTTGAACCTGGAGATTTGGGACCCATGGGATGGGTACCACGCAGTATTACTTTCAAGGGCCTGCGTTTGTTCACCCAACCTCACCAAACCTCTCAGCCCCAAAAGTGTCCACCCTTATGTCTCAATCAGCTGTGGGTCTAGATATGGTCAATCCAGGTGGCATCACAGCCCCTGAACGAATTTTGTAAGAATTTCTCTCTCTTTCACTGTCTTTGCTTCACGGGTTTTTAAAAGTAATTGATTTTTATAATGGGGTGTAGCTGCTTTTCACTGCTGTGTTTATGCCGCTTTACACCCACTTGAGTCACTTACAGAGAGATATCAACACATAGGTTTTAAGATTCTTACTAGTCAGATATATTCTTGGGCGGTGAATAGGGTGTGTTCAGTCCCGTTCACTGAGCAAGGAGTAGGTCTTGTCTATTACATATTGGGTTTATGGAACAGTATCTGAGCTAATTTGACACCCTGGTTTTATGCATCACCCCACCTCACCTTTCCCGTTAAGCAGCCATAGTGTGTTTTCTAAACGTGTGACTCTCTTCTGTTTTGTAATTCAGTTCAAGTGTAGCGGTTTTTACATTCCCTCTATCAGTGATATCTTATGATAAGTGTCTTTTTCTGTGTGACTTATTTCACGTAGAATCGTCGTACCTAAATCCACTCATCATGCTGCTACTAGCCTTATGACGTAGATTTCATGGCTGAGGGATATTCCATTGTACATAAGGACCACAACTTCTTTATCAATTTTTCTCTTTCCTGGGATATTTAAGGTGTAACGAAGTGGAGGTTCTTGTCTACAGAGCAGCCCTAAACTTTGGGGTGCCTGTGTCTTGCTGATTTTTAGTTTTCACAATTTATACGCCCATGAGTGGAAGTGCCCTATGCTCTCTAAGCTGAGTTTTTTAGATGTTTCAAGACACACCGGACACCTCTGCAGAGTGGCTGTTGGCAATTTATATCCCGCCCATCAGCGTAGCAAGGCTCCCATTTCTCCATGGCCTGTCCTGCATTTCTGGTTTTGACACTTTAACAGCATGGCCCTTTTGACCGATGGGAAGCGAGACTTCTTTGTAGCGCTGATTTGCCTTTCCAGGTTGCTTCGTTGGCCAAAAAGGGCGTATGCGTTTTTTCCTGAATATATTCAGGAAAAAACGCATACGCCCTTTTTGGCCATGGGCATCATTGTCGAGGTTTTGCCGCTTTTCCTGTGCTTTAAAGGCGATTCGAATCTCCCTCCTGAAATATGTTTCCTGCAATTCTGCCTTGCTTTCAAATCCTCTTCGTTGTCTTCCCTCAATATATTTGTGGACGAGAGTTATCATTTATAACTCTGCAGGTTTGTGAATTGCAGTGCCCCTGAGCTCCATTTTTCAACTCGCTTTCTTGGGAGCTGGCCGCAAAAGCGCAGGATTGCTTCAGGCCCTATTCTGCTTCCGGGCGGCAGGCTGAGCCTGTGGTTAATTCTTCCTTCTGATGGGAAAATAGAGTGACCTGTGCCTGTCCCAAGACCTAGAGCTAGTCTCTCATTTGTTCCCCCTCTTCCCGTTCATCCTCAGGACAAATTGCAACCTGTACGGAACAGGAGGTTAAAGGTGCTGATTCTCCAAGGAGGGAGATTGCTAGGAAAGCGGCTGGAATGGCGAACCCGAGCACAAGGAGATGAGAAATGAGGTGCGTTTTAGAAACCTTTCCCGATCACACGGTGTACCATCTTCTGGGTTTCTCATGCATGTTTTCGATGTAGGAAGGTGGCCTTGAACCTGGAGATTTGGGACCCATGGGATGGGTACCACGCAGTATTACTTTCAAGGGCCTGCGTTTGTTCACCCAACCTCACCAAACCTCTCAGCCCCAAAAGTGTCCACCCTTATGTCTCAATCAGCTGTGGGTCTAGATATGGTCAATCCAGGTGGCATCACAGCCCCTGAACGAATTTTGTAAGAATTTCTCTCTCTTTCACTGTCTTTGCTTCACGGGTTTTTAAAAGTAATTGATTTTTATAATGGGGTTTAGCTGCTTTTCACTGCTGTGTTTATGCCGCTTTACACCCACTTGAGTCACTTACAGAGAGATATCAACACATAGGTTTTAAGATTCTTACTAGTCAGATATATTCTTGGGCGGTGAATAGGGTGTGTTGAGTCCCGTTCACTGAGCAAGGAGTAGGTCTTGTCTATTACATATTGGGTTTATGGAACGGTATCTGAGCTAATTTGAAACCCTGGTTTTATGCATCACCCCACCTCACCTTTCCCGTTAAGCAGCCATAGTGTGTTTTCTAAACGTGTGACTCTCTTCTATTTTGTAATTCAGTTCAAGTGTAGCGGTTTTTACATTCCCTCTATAAGTGATATATTATGATAAGTTTTTTTTTCTGTGTGACTTATTTCACGTAGAATCGTCGTACCTAAATCCACTCATCATGCTGCTACGAGCCTTATGACGTAGATTTCATGGCTGAGTGATATTCCATTGTACATAAGGACCACAACTTCTTTATCCATTTTTCTCTTTCCTGGGATATTTAAGGTGTAACGAAGTGGAGGTTCTTGTCTACAGAGCAGCCCTAAACTTTGGGGTGCCTGTGTCTTGCTGATTTTTAGTTTTCACAATTTATACGCCCATGAGTGGAAGTGCCCTATGCTCTCTAAGCTGAGTTTTTTAGATGTTTCAAGACACACCGGACACCTCTGCAGAGTGGCTGTTGGCAATTTATATCCCGCCCATCAGCGTAGCAAGGCTCCCATTTCTCCATGGCCTGTCCTGCATTTCTGGTTTTGACACTTTAACAGCATGGCCCTTTTGACCGATGGGAAGCGAGACTTCTTTGTAGCGCTGATTTGCCTTTCCAGGTTGCTTGGTTGGCCAAAAAGGGCGTATGCGTTTTTTCCTGAATATATTCAGGAAAAAACGCATACGCCCTTTTTGGCCATGGGCATCATTGTCGAGGTTTTGCCGCTTTTCCTGTGCTTTAAAGGCGATTCGAATCTCCCTCCTGAAATATGTTTCCTGCAATTCTGCCTTGCTTTCAAATCCTCTTCGTTGTCTTCCCTCAATATATTTGTGGACGAGAGTTATCATTTATAACTCTGCAGGTTTGTGAATTGCAGTGCCCCTGAGCTCCATTTTTCAACTCGCTTTCTTGGGAGCTGGCCGCAAAAGTGCAGGATTGCTTCAGGCCCTATTCTGCTTCCGGGCGGCAGGCTGAGCCTGTGGTTAATTCTTCCTTCTGATGGGAAAATAGAGTGACCTGTGCCTGTCCCAAGACCTAGAGGTAGTCTCTCATTTGTTCCCCCTCTTCCCGTTCATCCTCAGGACAAATTGCAACCTGTACGGAACAGGAGGTTAAAGGTGCTGATTCTCCAAGGAGGGAGATTGCTAGGAAAGCGGCTGGAATGGCGAACCCGAGCACAAGGAGATGAGAAATGAGGTGCGTTTTAGAAACCTTTCCCGATCACACGGTGTACCATCTTCTGGGTTTCTCATGCATGTTTTCGATGTAGGAAGGTGGCCTTGAACCTGGAGATTTGGGACCCATGGGATGGGTACCACGCAGTATTACTTTCAAGGGCCTGCGTTTGTTCACCCAACCTCACCAAACCTCTCAGCCCCAAAAGTGTCCACCCTTATGTCTCAATCAGCTGTGGGTCTAGATATGGTCAATCCAGGTGGCATCACAGCCCCTGAACGAATTTTGTAAGAATTTCTCTCTCTTTCACTGTCTTTGCTTCACGGGTTTTTAAAAGTAATTGATTTTTATAATGGGGTGTAGCTGCTTTTCACTGCTGTGTTTATGCCGCTTTACACCCACTTGAGTCACTTACAGAGAGATATCAACACATAGGTTTTAAGATTCTTACTAGTCAGATATATTCTTGGGCGGTGAATAGGGTGTGTTGAGTCCCGTTCACTGAGCAAGGAGTAGGTCTTGTCTATTACATATTGGGTTTATGGAACGGTATCTGAGCTAATTTGACACCCTGGTTTTATGCATCACCCCACCTCACCTTTCCCGTTAAGCAGCCATAGTGTGTTTTCTAAACGTGTGACTCTCTTCTGTTTTGTAATTCAGTTCAAGTGTAGCGGTTTTTACATTCCCTCTATCAGTGATATCTTATGATAAGTGTCTTTTTCTGTGTGACTTATTTCACGTAGAATCGTCGTACCTAAATCCACTCATCATGCTGCTACTAGCCTTATGACGTTGATTTCATGGCTGAGGGATATTCCATTGTACATAAGGACCACAACTTCTTTATCCATTTTTTCTTTCCTGGGATATTTAAGGTGTAACGAAGTGGAGGTTCTTGTCAACAGAGCAGCAGTAAACATTGGGGTGCCTGTGTCTTGCTGATTTTCAGTTTTCCCAATTTATACACCCATGAGTGGAAGTGCCCTATGCTCTCTAAGCTGAGTTTTTTAGATGTTTCAAGACACACCGTACACCTCTCCAGAGTGGCTGTTGGCAATTTACATCCCGCCCATCAGCGTAGCAAGGCTCCCATTTCTCCATGGCCTGTCCTGCATTTCTGGTTTTGACACTTTATTCAGCATGGCCCTTTTGACCGATGGGAAGCGAGGCTTCTTTGTAGCGCTGATATGCCTTTCCAGGTTGCTTGGTTGGCCAAAAAGGGCGTATGCGTTTTTTCCTGAATATATTCAGGAAAAAACGCATACGCCCTTTGTGGCCATGGGCTTCATTGTCGAGGTTTTGCCGCTTTTCCTGTGCTTTAAAGGCGATTCGAATCTCCCTCCTGAAATCTGCTTCCTGCAATTCTGCCTTCCTTTCAAATCCTCTTCGTTGCCTTCCCTCAATATATTTGTGGACGAGAGTTATCATTTATAACTCTGCAGGTTTGTGAATTGCAATGCCCCTGAGCTCCATTTTTCAACTCGCTTTCTTGGGAGCTGGCCGCAAAAGCGCAGGATTGCTTCAGGCACTATTCTGCTTCCGGGCGGCAGGCTGAGCCTGTGGTTAATTCTTCCTTCTGATGGGAAAATAGAGTGACCTGTGCCTGTCCCAAGACCTAGAGGTAGTCTCTCATTTGTTCCCCCTCTTCCCGTTCATCCTCAGGACAAATTGCAACCTGTACGGAACAGGAGGTTAAAGGTGCTGATTCTCCAAGGAGGGAGATTGCTAGGAAAGCGGCTGGAATGGCGAACCCGAGCACAAGGAGATGAGAAATGAGGTGCGTTTTAGAAACCTTTCCCGATCACACGGTGTACCATCTTCTGGGTTTCTCATGCATGTTTTCGATGTAGGAAGGTGGCCTTGAACCTGGAGATTTGGGACCCATGGGATGGGTACCACGCAGTATTTCTTTCAAGGGCCTGCGTTTGTTCACCCAACCTCACCAAACCTCTCAGCCCCAAAAGTGTCCACCCTTATGTCTCAATCAGCTGTGGGTCTAGATATGGTCAATCCAGGTGGCATCACAGCCCCTGAACGAATTTTGTAAGAATTTCTCTCTCTTTCACTGTCTTTGCTTCACGGGTTTTTAAAAGTAATTGATTTTTATAATGGGGTGTAGCTGCTTTTCACTGCTGTGTTTATGCCGCTTTACACCCACTTGAGTCACTTACAGAGAGATATCAACACATAGGTTTTAAGATTCTTACTAGTCAGATATATTCTTGGGCGGTGAATAGGGTGTGTTGAGTCCCGTTCACTGAGCAAGGAGTAGGTCTTGTCTATTAAATATTGGGTTTATGGAACGGTATCTGAGCTAATTTGAAACCCTGGTTTTATGCATCACCCCACCTCACCTTTCCCGTTAAGCAGCCATAGTGTGTTTTCTAAACGTGTGACTCTCTTCTATTTTGTAATTCAGTTCAAGTGTAGCGGTTTTTACATTCCCTCTATAAGTGATATATTATGATAAGTTTTTTTTTCTGTGTGACTTATTTCACGTAGAATCGTCGTACCTAAATCCACTCATCATGCTGCTACGAGCCTTATGACGTAGATTTCATGGCTGAGTGATATTCCATTGTACATAAGGACCACAACTTCTTTATCCATTTTTCTCTTTCCTGGGATATTTAAGGTGTAACGAAGTGGAGGTTCTTGTCTACAGAGCAGCCCTAAACTTTGGGGTGCCTGTGTCTTGCTGATTTTTAGTTTTCACAATTTATACGCCCATGAGTGGAAGTGCCCTATGCTCTCTAAGCTGAGTTTTTTAGATGTTTCAAGACACACCGGACACCTCTGCAGAGTGGCTGTTGGCAATTTATATCCCGCCCATCAGCGTAGCAAGGCTCCCATTTCTCCATGGCCTGTCCTGCATTTCTGGTTTTGACACTTTAACAGCATGGCCCTTTTGACCGATGGGAAGCGAGACTTCTTTGTAGCGCTGATTTGCCTTTCCAGGTTGCTTGGTTGGCCAAAAAGGGCGTATGCGTTTTTTCCTGAATATATTCAGGAAAAAACGCATACGCCCTTTTTGGCCATGGGCATCATTGTCGAGGTTTTGCCGCTTTTCCTGTGCTTTAAAGGCGATTCGAATCTCCCTCCTGAAATATGTTTCCTGCAATTCTGCCTTGCTTTCAAATCCTCTTCGTTGTCTTCCCTCAATATATTTGTGGACGAGAGTTATCATTTATAACTCTGCAGGTTTGTGAATTGCAGTGCCCCTGAGCTCCATTTTTCAACTCGCTTTCTTGGGAGCTGGCCGCAAAAGCGCAGGATTGCTTCAGGCCCTATTCTGCTTCCGGGCGGCAGGCTGAGCCTGTGGTTAATTCTTCCTTCTGATGGGAAAATAGAGTGACCTGTGCCTGTCCCAAGACCTAGAGGTAGTCTCTCATTTGTTCCCCCTCTTCCCGTTCATCCTCAGGACAAATTGCAACCTGTACGGAACAGGAGGTTAAAGGTGCTGATTCTCCAAGGAGGGAGATTGCTAGGAAAGCGGCTGGAATGGCGAACCCGAGCACAAGGAGATGAGAAATGAGGTGCGTTTTAGAAACCTTTCCCGATCACACGGTGTACCATCTTCTGGGTTTCTCATGCATGTTTTCGATGTAGGAAGGTGGCCTTGAACCTGGAGATTTGGGACCCATGGGATGGGTACCACGCAGTATTACTTTCAAGGGCCTGCGTTTGTTCACCCAACCTCACCAAACCTCTCAGCCCCAAAAGTGTCCACCCTTATGTCTCAATCAGCTGTGGGTCTAGATATGGTCAATCCAGGTGGCATCACAGCCCCTGAACGAATTTTGTAAGAATTTCTCTCTCTTTCACTGTCTTTGCTTCACGGGTTTTTAAAAGTAATTGATTTTTATAATGGGGTGTAGCTGCTTTTCACTGCTGTGTTTATGCCGCTTTACACCCACTTGAGTCACTTACAGAGAGATATCAACACATAGGTTTTAAGATTCTTACTAGTCAGATATATTCTTGGGCGGTGAATAGGGTGTGTTGAGTCCCGTTCACTGAGCAAGGAGTAGGTCTTGTCTATTACATATTGGGTTTATGGAACGGTATCTGAGCTAATTTGACACCCTGGTTTTATGCATCACCCCACCTCACCTTTCCCGTTAAGCAGCCATAGTGTGTTTTCTAAACGTGTGACTCTCTTCTGTTTTGTAATTCAGTTCAAGTGTAGCGGTTTTTACATTCCCTCTATCAGTGATATCTTATGATAAGTGTCTTTTTCTGTGTGACTTATTTCACGTAGAATCGTCGTACCTAAATCCACTCATCATGCTGCTACTAGCCTTATGACGTTGATTTCATGGCTGAGGGATATTCCATTGTACATAAGGACCACAACTTCTTTATCCATTTTTTCTTTCCTGGGATATTTAAGGTGTAACGAAGTGGAGGTTCTTGTCAACAGAGCAGCCGTAAACATTGGGGTGCCTGTGTCTTGCTGATTTTCAGTTTTCCCTATTTATACGCCCATGAGTGGAAGTGCCCTATGCTCTCTAAGCTGAGTTTTTTAGATGTTTCAAGACACACCGTACACCTCTCCAGAGTGGCTGTTGGCAATTTACATCCCGCCCATCAGCGTAGCAAGGCTCCCATTTCTCCATGGCCTGTCCTGCATTTCTGGTTTTGACACTTTATTCAGCATGGCCCTTTTGACCGATGGGAAGCGAGGCTTCTTTGTAGCGCTGATTTGCCTTTCCAGGTTGCTTGGTTGGCCAAAAAGGGCGTATGCGTTTTTTTCCTGAATATATTCAGGAAAAAACGCATACGCCCTTTTTGGCCATGGGCTTCATTGTCGAGGTTTTGCCGCTTTTCCTGTGCTTTAAAGGCGATTCGAATCTCCCTCCTGAAATCTGCTTCCTGCAATTCTGCCTTGCTTTCAAATCCTCTTCGTTGCCTTCCCTCAATATATTTGTGGACGAGAGTTATCATTTATAACTCTGCAGGTTTGTGAATTGCAGTGCCCCTGAGCTCCATTTTTCAACTCGCTTTCTTGGGAGCTGGCCGCAAAAGCGCAGGATTGCTTCAGGCCCTATTCTGCTTCCGGGCGGCAGGCTGAGCCTGTGGTTAATTCTTCCTTCTGATGGGAAAATAGAGTGACCTGTGCCTGTCCCAAGACCTAGAGCTAGTCTCTCATTGGTTCCCCCTCTTCCCGTTCATCCTCAGGACAAATTGCAACCTGTACGGAACAGGAGGTTAAAGGTGCTGATTCTCCAAGGAGGGAGATTGCTAGGAAAGCGGCTGGAATGGCGAACCCGAGCACAAGGAGATGAGAAATGAGGTGCGTTTTAGAAACCTTTCCCGATCACACGGTGTACCATCTTCTGGGTTTCTCATGCATGTTTTCGATGTAGGAAGGTGGCCTTGAACCTGGAGATTTGGGACCCATGGGATGGGTACCACGCAGTATTACTTTCAAGGGCCTGCGTTTGTTCACCCAACCTCACCAAACCTCTCAGCCCCAAAAGTGTCCACCCTTATGTCTCAATCAGCTGTGGGTCTAGATATGGTCAATCCAGGTGGCATCACAGCCCCTGAACGAATTTTGTAAGAATTTCTCTCTCTTTCACTGTCTTTGCTTCACGGGTTTTTAAAAGTAATTGATTTTTATAATGGGGTTTAGCTGCTTTTCACTGCTGTGTTTATGCCGCTTTACACCCACTTGAGTCACTTACAGAGAGATATCAACACATAGGTTTTAAGATTCTTACTAGTCAGATATATTCTTGGGCGGTGAATAGGGTGTGTTAAGTCCCGTTCACTGAGCAAGGAGTAGGTCTTGTCTATTAAATATTGGGTTTATGGAACGGTATCTGAGCTAATTTGAAACCCTGGTTTTATGCATCACCCCACCTCACCTTTCCCGTTAAGCAGCCATAGTGTGTTTTCTAAACGTGTGACTCTCTTCTATTTTGTAATTCAGTTCAAGTGTAGCGGTTTTTACATTCCCTCTATAAGTGATATATTATGATAAGTTTTTTTTTCTGTGTGACTTATTTCACGTAGAATCGTCGTACCTAAATCCACTCATCATGCTGCTACGAGCCTTATGACGTAGATTTCATGGCTGAGTGATATTCCATTGTACATAAGGACCACAACTTCTTTATCCATTTTTCTCTTTCCTGGGATATTTAAGGTGTAACGAAGTGGAGGTTCTTGTCTACAGAGCAGCCCTAAACTTTGGGGTGCCTGTGTCTTGCTGATTTTTAGTTTTCACAATTTATACGCCCATGAGTGGAAGTGCCCTATGCTCTCTAAGCTGAGTTTTTTAGATGTTTCAAGACACACCGGACACCTCTGCAGAGTGGCTGTTGGCAATTTATATCCCGCCCATCAGCGTAGCAAGGCTCCCATTTCTCCATGGCCTGTCCTGCATTTCTGGTTTTGACACTTTAACAGCATGGCCCTTTTGACCGATGGGAAGCGAGACTTCTTTGTAGCGCTGATTTGCATTTCCAGGTTGCTTGGTTGGCCAAAAAGGGCGTATGCGTTTTTTCCTGAATATATTCAGGAAAAAACGCATACGCCCTTTTTGGCCATGGGCATCATTGTCGAGGTTTTGCCGCTTTTCCTGTGCTTTAAAGGCGATTCGAATCTCCCTCCTGAAATATGTTTCCTGCAATTCTGCCTTGCTTTCAAATCCTCTTCGTTGTCTTCCCTCAATATATTTGTGGACGAGAGTTATCATTTATAACTCTGCAGGTTTGTGAATTGCAGTGCCCCTGAGCTCCATTTTTCAACTCGCTTTCTTGGGAGCTGGCCGCAAAAGCGCAGGATTGCTTCAGGCCCTATTCTGCTTCCGGGCGGCAGGCTGAGCCTGTGGTTAATTCTTCCTTCTGATGGGAAAATAGAGTGACCTGTGCCTGTCCCAAGACCTAGAGCTAGTCTCTCATTTGTTCCCCCTCTTCCCGTTCATCCTCAGGACAAATTGCAACCTGTACGGAACAGGAGGTTAAAGGTGCTGATTCTCCAAGGAGGGAGATTGCTAGGAAAGCGGCTGGAATGGCGAACCCGAGCACAAGGAGATGAGAAATGAGGTGCGTTTTAGAAACCTTTCCCGATCACACGGTGTACCATCTTCTGGGTTTCTCATGCATGTTTTCGATGTAGGAAGGTGGCCTTGAACCTGGAGATTTGGGACCCATGGGATGGGTACCACGCAGTATTTCTTTCAAGGGCCTGCGTTTGTTCACCCAACCTCACCAAACCTCTCAGCCCCAAAAGTGTCCACCCTTATGTCTCAATCAGCTGTGGGTCTAGATATGGTCAATCCAGGTGGCATCACAGCCCCTGAACGAATTTTGTAAGAATTTCTCTCTCTTTCACTGTCTTTGCTTCACGGGTTTTTAAAAGTAATTGATTTTTATAATGGGGTTTAGCTGCTTTTCACTGCTGTGTTTATGCCGCTTTACACCCACTTGAGTCACTTACAGAGAGATATCAACACATAGGTTTTAAGATTCTTACTAGTCAGATATATTCTTGGGCGGTGAATAGGGTGTGTTGAGTCCCGTTCACTGAGCAAGGAGTAGGTCTTGTCTATTACATATTGGGTTTATGGAACGGTATCTGAGCTAATTTGAAACCCTGGTTTTATGCATCACCCCACCTCACCTTTCCCGTTAAGCAGCCATAGTGTGTTTTCTAAACGTGTGACTCTCTTCTATTTTGTAATTCAGTTCAAGTGTAGCGGTTTTTACATTCCCTCTATAAGTGATATATTATGATAAGTTTTTTTTTCTGTGTGACTTATTTCACGTAGAATCGTCGTACCTAAATCCACTCATCATGCTGCTACGAGCCTTATGACGTAGATTTCATGGCTGAGTGATATTCCATTGTACATAAGGACCACAACTTCTTTATCCATTTTTCTCTTTCCTGGGATATTTAAGGTGTAACGAAGTGGAGGTTCTTGTCTACAGAGCAGCCCTAAACTTTGGGGTGCCTGTGTCTTGCTGATTTTTAGTTTTCACAATTTATACGCCCATGAGTGGAAGTGCCCTATGCTCTCTAAGCTGAGTTTTTTAGATGTTTCAAGACACACCGGACACCTCTGCAGAGTGGCTGTTGGCAATTTATATCCCGCCCATCAGCGTAGCAAGGCTCCCATTTCTCCATGGCCTGTCCTGCATTTCTGGTTTTGACACTTTAACAGCATGGCCCTTTTGACCGATGGGAAGCGAGACTTCTTTGTAGCGCTGATTTGCCTTTCCAGGTTGCTTGGTTGGCCAAAAAGGGCGTATGCGTTTTTTCCTGAATATATTCAGGAAAAAACGCATACGCCCTTTTTGGCCATGGGCATCATTGTCGAGGTTTTGCCGCTTTTCCTGTGCTTTAAAGGCGATTCGAATCTCCCTCCTGAAATATGTTTCCTGCAATTCTGCCTTGCTTTCAAATCCTCTTCGTTGTCTTCCCTCAATATATTTGTGGACGAGAGTTATCATTTATAACTCTGCAGGTTTGTGAATTGCAGTGCCCCTGAGCTCCATTTTTCAACTCGCTTTCTTGGGAGCTGGCCGCAAAAGTGCAGGATTGCTTCAGGCCCTATTCTGCTTCCGGGCGGCAGGCTGAGCCTGTGGTTAATTCTTCCTTCTGATGGGAAAATAGAGTGACCTGTGCCTGTCCCAAGACCTAGAGGTAGTCTCTCATTTGTTCCCCCTCTTCCCGTTCATCCTCAGGACAAATTGCAACCTGTACGGAACAGGAGGTTAAAGGTGCTGATTCTCCAAGGAGGGAGATTGCTAGGAAAGCGGCTGGAATGGCGAACCCGAGCACAAGGAGATGAGAAATGAGGTGCGTTTTAGAAACCTTTCCCGATCACACGGTGTACCATCTTCTGGGTTTCTCATGCATGTTTTCGATGTAGGAAGGTGGCCTTGAACCTGGAGATTTGGGACCCATGGGATGGGTACCACGCAGTATTACTTTCAAGGGCCTGCGTTTGTTCACCCAACCTCACCAAACCTCTCAGCCCCAAAAGTGTCCACCCTTATGTCTCAATCAGCTGTGGGTCTAGATATGGTCAATCCAGGTGGCATCACAGCCCCTGAACGAATTTTGTAAGAATTTCTCTCTCTTTCACTGTCTTTGCTTCACGGGTTTTTAAAAGTAATTGATTTTTATAATGGGGTGTAGCTGCTTTTCACTGCTGTGTTTATGCCGCTTTACACCCACTTGAGTCACTTACAGAGAGATATCAACACATAGGTTTTAAGATTCTTACTAGTCAGATATATTCTTGGGCGGTGAATAGGGTGTGTTGAGTCCCGTTCACTGAGCAAGGAGTAGGTCTTGTCTATTACATATTGGGTTTATGGAACGGTATCTGAGCTAATTTGACACCCTGGTTTTATGCATCACCCCACCTCACCTTTCCCGTTAAGCAGCCATAGTGTGTTTTCTAAACGTGTGACTCTCTTCTGTTTTGTAATTCAGTTCAAGTGTAGCGGTTTTTACATTCCCTCTATCAGTGATATCTTATGATAAGTGTCTTTTTCTGTGTGACTTATTTCACGTAGAATCGTCGTACCTAAATCCACTCATCATGCTGCTACTAGCCTTATGACGTTGATTTCATGGCTGAGGGATATTCCATTGTACATAAGGACCACAACTTCTTTATCCATTTTTTCTTTCCTGAGATATTTAAGGTGTAACGAAGTGGAGGTTCTTGTCAACAGAGCAGCCGTAAACATTGGGGTGCCTGTGTCTTGCTGATTTTCAGTTTTCCCTATTTATACGCCCATGAGTGGAAGTGCCCTATGCTCTCTAAGCTGAGTTTTTTAGATGTTTCAAGACACACCGTACACCTCTCCAGAGTGGCTGTTGGCAATTTACATCCCGCCCATCAGCGTAGCAAGGCTCCCATTTCTCCATGGCCTGTCCTGCATTTCTGGTTTTGACACTTTATTCAGCATGGCCCTTTTGACCGATGGGAAGCGAGGCTTCTTTGTAGCGCTGATTTGCCTTTCCAGGTTGCTTGGTTGGCCAAAAAGGGCGTATGCGTTTTTTTCCTGAATATATTCAGGAAAAAACGCATACGCCCTTTTTGGCCATGGGCTTCATTGTCGAGGTTTTGCCGCTTTTCCTGTGCTTTAAAGGCGATTCGAATCTCCCTCCTGAAATCTGCTTCCTGCAATTCTGCCTTGCTTTCAAATCCTCTTCGTTGCCTTCCCTCAATATATTTGTGGACGAGAGTTATCATTTATAACTCTGCAGGTTTGTGAATTGCAGTGCCCCTGAGCTCCATTTTTCAACTCGCTTTCTTGGGAGCTGGCCGCAAAAGCGCAGGATTGCTTCAGGCCCTATTCTGCTTCCGGGCGGCAGGCTGAGCCTGTGGTTAATTCTTCCTTCTGATGGGAAAATAGAGTGACCTGTGCCTGTCCCAAGACCTAGAGCTAGTCTCTCATTGGTTCCCCCTCTTCCCGTTCATCCTCAGGACAAATTGCAACCTGTACGGAACAGGAGGTTAAAGGTGCTGATTCTCCAAGGAGGGAGATTGCTAGGAAAGCGGCTGGAATGGCGAACCCGAGCACAAGGAGATGAGAAATGAGGTGCGTTTTAGAAACCTTTCCCGATCACACGGTGTACCATCTTCTGGGTTTCTCATGCATGTTTTCGATGTAGGAAGGTGGCCTTGAACCTGGAGATTTGGGACCCATGGGATGGGTACCACGCAGTATTACTTTCAAGGGCCTGCGTTTGTTCACCCAACCTCACCAAACCTCTCAGCCCCAAAAGTGTCCACCCTTATGTCTCAATCAGCTGTGGGTCTAGATATGGTCAATCCAGGTGGCATCACAGCCCCTGAACGAATTTTGGAAGAATTTCTCTCTCTTTCACTGTCTTTGCTTCACGGGTTTTTAAAAGTAATTGATTTTTATAATGGGGTTTAGCTGCTTTTCACTGCTGTGTTTATGCCGCTTTACACCCACTTGAGTCACTTACAGAGAGATATCAACACATAGGTTTTAAGATTCTTACTAGTCAGATATATTCTTGGGCGGTGAATAGGGTGTGTTGAGTCCCGTTCACTGAGCAAGGTGTAGGTCTTGTCTATTAAATATTGGGTTTATGGAACGGTATCTGAGCTAATTTGAAACCCTGGTTTTATGCATCACCCCACCTCACCTTTCCCGTTAAGCAGCCATAGTGTGTTTTCTAAACGTGTGACTCTCTTCTATTTTGTAATTCAGTTCAAGTGTAGCGGTTTTTACATTCCCTCTATAAGTGATATATTATGATAAGTTTTTTTTTCTGTGTGACTTATTTCACGTAGAATCGTCGTACCTAAATCCACTCATCATGCTGCTACGAGCCTTATGACGTAGATTTCATGGCTGAGTGATATTCCATTGTACATAAGGACCACAACTTCTTTATCCATTTTTCTCTTTCCTGGGATATTTAAGGTGTAACGAAGTGGAGGTTCTTGTCTACAGAGCAGCCCTAAACTTTGGGGTGCCTGTGTCTTGCTGATTTTTAGTTTTCACAATTTATACGCCCATGAGTGGAAGTGCCCTATGCTCTCTAAGCTGAGTTTTTTAGATGTTTCAAGACACACCGGACACCTCTGCAGAGTGGCTGTTGGCAATTTATATCCCGCCCATCAGCGTAGCAAGGCTCCCATTTCTCCATGGCCTGTCCTGCATTTCTGGTTTTGACACTTTAACAGCATGGCCCTTTTGACCGATGGGAAGCGAGACTTCTTTGTAGCGCTGATTTGCATTTCCAGGTTGCTTGGTTGGCCAAAAAGGGCGTATGCGTTTTTTCCTGAATATATTCAGGAAAAAACGCATACGCCCTTTTTGGCCATGGGCATCATTGTCGAGGTTTTGCCGCTTTTCCTGTGCTTTAAAGGCGATTCGAATCTCCCTCCTGAAATATGTTTCCTGCAATTCTGCCTTGCTTTCAAATCCTCTTCGTTGTCTTCCCTCAATATATTTGTGGACGAGAGTTATCATTTATAACTCTGCAGGTTTGTGAATTGCAGTGCCCCTGAGCTCCATTTTTCAACTCGCTTTCTTGGGAGCTGGCCGCAAAAGCGCAGGATTGCTTCAGGCCCTATTCTGCTTCCGGGCGGCAGGCTGAGCCTGTGGTTAATTCTTCCTTCTGATGGGAAAATAGAGTGACCTGTGCCTGTCCCAAGACCTAGAGCTAGTCTCTCATTTGTTCCCCCTCTTCCCGTTCATCCTCAGGACAAATTGCAACCTGTACGGAACAGGAGGTTAAAGGTGCTGATTCTCCAAGGAGGGAGATTGCTAGGAAAGCGGCTGGAATGGCGAACCCGAGCACAAGGAGATGAGAAATGAGGTGCGTTTTAGAAACCTTTCCCGATCACACGGTGTACCATCTTCTGGGTTTCTCATGCATGTTTTCGATGTAGGAAGGTGGCCTTGAACCTGGAGATTTGGGACCCATGGGATGGGTACCACGCAGTATTACTTTCAAGGGCCTGCGTTTGTTCACCCAACCTCACCAAACCTCTCAGCCCCAAAAGTGTCCACCCTTATGTCTCAATCAGCTGTGGGTCTAGATATGGTCAATCCAGGTGGCATCACAGCCCCTGAACGAATTTTGTAAGAATTTCTCTCTCTTTCACTGTCTTTGCTTCACGGGTTTTTAAAAGTAATTGATTTTTATAATGGGGTGTAGCTGCTTTTCACTGCTGTGTTTATGCCGCTTTACACCCACTTGAGTCACTTACAGAGAGATATCAACACATAGGTTTTAAGATTCTTACTAGTCAGATATATTCTTGGGCGGTGAATAGGGTGTGTTCAGTCCCGTTCACTGAGCAAGGAGTAGGTCTTGTCTATTACATATTGGGTTTATGGAACAGTATCTGAGCTAATTTGACACCCTGGTTTTATGCATCACCCCACCTCACCTTTCCCGTTAAGCAGCCATAGTGTGTTTTCTAAACGTGTGACTCTCTTCTGTTTTGTAATTCAGTTCAAGTGTAGCGGTTTTTACATTCCCTCTATCAGTGATATCTTATGATAAGTGTCTTTTTCTGTGTGACTTATTTCACGTAGAATCGTCGTACCTAAATCCACTCATCATGCTGCTACTAGCCTTATGACGTAGATTTCATGGCTGAGGGATATTCCATTGTACATAAGGACCACAACTTCTTTATCAATTTTTCTCTTTCCTGGGATATTTAAGGTGTAACGAAGTGGAGGTTCTTGTCTACAGAGCAGCCCTAAACTTTGGGGTGCCTGTGTCTTGCTGATTTTTAGTTTTCACAATTTATACGCCCATGAGTGGAAGTGCCCTATGCTCTCTAAGCTGAGTTTTTTAGATGTTTCAAGACACACCGGACACCTCTGCAGAGTGGCTGTTGGCAATTTATATCCCGCCCATCAGCGTAGCAAGGCTCCCATTTCTCCATGGCCTGTCCTGCATTTCTGGTTTTGACACTTTAACAGCATGGCCCTTTTGACCGATGGGAAGCGAGACTTCTTTGTAGCGCTGATTTGCCTTTCCAGGTTGCTTCGTTGGCCAAAAAGGGCGTATGCGTTTTTTCCTGAATATATTCAGGAAAAAACGCATACGCCCTTTTTGGCCATGGGCATCATTGTCGAGGTTTTGCCGCTTTTCCTGTGCTTTAAAGGCGATTCGAATCTCCCTCCTGAAATATGTTTCCTGCAATTCTGCCTTGCTTTCAAATCCTCTTCGTTGTCTTCCCTCAATATATTTGTGGACGAGAGTTATCATTTATAACTCTGCAGGTTTGTGAATTGCAGTGCCCCTGAGCTCCATTTTTCAACTCGCTTTCTTGGGAGCTGGCCGCAAAAGCGCAGGATTGCTTCAGGCCCTATTCTGCTTCCGGGCGGCAGGCTGAGCCTGTGGTTAATTCTTCCTTCTGATGGGAAAATAGAGTGACCTGTGCCTGTCCCAAGACCTAGAGCTAGTCTCTCATTTGTTCCCCCTCTTCCCGTTCATCCTCAGGACAAATTGCAACCTGTACGGAACAGGAGGTTAAAGGTGCTGATTCTCCAAGGAGGGAGATTGCTAGGAAAGCGGCTGGAATGGCGAACCCGAGCACAAGGAGATGAGAAATGAGGTGCGTTTTAGAAACCTTTCCCGATCACACGGTGTACCATCTTCTGGGTTTCTCATGCATGTTTTCGATGTAGGAAGGTGGCCTTGAACCTGGAGATTTGGGACCCATGGGATGGGTACCACGCAGTATTACTTTCAAGGGCCTGCGTTTGTTCACCCAACCTCACCAAACCTCTCAGCCCCAAAAGTGTCCACCCTTATGTCTCAATCAGCTGTGGGTCTAGATATGGTCAATCCAGGTGGCATCACAGCCCCTGAACGAATTTTGTAAGAATTTCTCTCTCTTTCACTGTCTTTGCTTCACGGGTTTTTAAAAGTAATTGATTTTTATAATGGGGTTTAGCTGCTTTTCACTGCTGTGTTTATGCCGCTTTACACCCACTTGAGTCACTTACAGAGAGATATCAACACATAGGTTTTAAGATTCTTACTAGTCAGATATATTCTTGGGCGGTGAATAGGGTGTGTTGAGTCCCGTTCACTGAGCAAGGAGTAGGTCTTGTCTATTACATATTGGGTTTATGGAACGGTATCTGAGCTAATTTGAAACCCTGGTTTTATGCATCACCCCACCTCACCTTTCCCGTTAAGCAGCCATAGTGTGTTTTCTAAACGTGTGACTCTCTTCTATTTTGTAATTCAGTTCAAGTGTAGCGGTTTTTACATTCCCTCTATAAGTGATATATTATGATAAGTTTTTTTTTCTGTGTGACTTATTTCACGTAGAATCGTCGTACCTAAATCCACTCATCATGCTGCTACGAGCCTTATGACGTAGATTTCATGGCTGAGTGATATTCCATTGTACATAAGGACCACAACTTCTTTATCCATTTTTCTCTTTCCTGGGATATTTAAGGTGTAACGAAGTGGAGGTTCTTGTCTACAGAGCAGCCCTAAACTTTGGGGTGCCTGTGTCTTGCTGATTTTTAGTTTTCACAATTTATACGCCCATGAGTGGAAGTGCCCTATGCTCTCTAAGCTGAGTTTTTTAGATGTTTCAAGACACACCGGACACCTCTGCAGAGTGGCTGTTGGCAATTTATATCCCGCCCATCAGCGTAGCAAGGCTCCCATTTCTCCATGGCCTGTCCTGCATTTCTGGTTTTGACACTTTAACAGCATGGCCCTTTTGACCGATGGGAAGCGAGACTTCTTTGTAGCGCTGATTTGCCTTTCCAGGTTGCTTGGTTGGCCAAAAAGGGCGTATGCGTTTTTTCCTGAATATATTCAGGAAAAAACGCATACGCCCTTTTTGGCCATGGGCATCATTGTCGAGGTTTTGCCGCTTTTCCTGTGCTTTAAAGGCGATTCGAATCTCCCTCCTGAAATATGTTTCCTGCAATTCTGCCTTGCTTTCAAATCCTCTTCGTTGTCTTCCCTCAATATATTTGTGGACGAGAGTTATCATTTATAACTCTGCAGGTTTGTGAATTGCAGTGCCCCTGAGCTCCATTTTTCAACTCGCTTTCTTGGGAGCTGGCCGCAAAAGTGCAGGATTGCTTCAGGCCCTATTCTGCTTCCGGGCGGCAGGCTGAGCCTGTGGTTAATTCTTCCTTCTGATGGGAAAATAGAGTGACCTGTGCCTGTCCCAAGACCTAGAGGTAGTCTCTCATTTGTTCCCCCTCTTCCCGTTCATCCTCAGGACAAATTGCAACCTGTACGGAACAGGAGGTTAAAGGTGCTGATTCTCCAAGGAGGGAGATTGCTAGGAAAGCGGCTGGAATGGCGAACCCGAGCACAAGGAGATGAGAAATGAGGTGCGTTTTAGAAACCTTTCCCGATCACACGGTGTACCATCTTCTGGGTTTCTCATGCATGTTTTCGATGTAGGAAGGTGGCCTTGAACCTGGAGATTTGGGACCCATGGGATGGGTACCACGCAGTATTACTTTCAAGGGCCTGCGTTTGTTCACCCAACCTCACCAAACCTCTCAGCCCCAAAAGTGTCCACCCTTATGTCTCAATCAGCTGTGGGTCTAGATATGGTCAATCCAGGTGGCATCACAGCCCCTGAACGAATTTTGTAAGAATTTCTCTCTCTTTCACTGTCTTTGCTTCACGGGTTTTTAAAAGTAATTGATTTTTATAATGGGGTGTAGCTGCTTTTCACTGCTGTGTTTATGCCGCTTTACACCCACTTGAGTCACTTACAGAGAGATATCAACACATAGGTTTTAAGATTCTTACTAGTCAGATATATTCTTGGGCGGTGAATAGGGTGTGTTGAGTCCCGTTCACTGAGCAAGGAGTAGGTCTTGTCTATTACATATTGGGTTTATGGAACGGTATCTGAGCTAATTTGACACCCTGGTTTTATGCATCACCCCACCTCACCTTTCCCGTTAAGCAGCCATAGTGTGTTTTCTAAACGTGTGACTCTCTTTTGTTTTGTAATTCAGTTCAAGTGTAGCGGTTTTTACATTCCCTCTATCAGTGATATCTTATGATAAGTGTCTTTTTCTGTGTGACTTATTTCACGTAGAATCGTCGTACCTAAATCCACTCATCATGCTGCTACTAGCCTTATGACGTTGATTTCATGGCTGAGGGATATTCCATTGTACATAAGGACCACAACTTCTTTATCCATTTTTTCTTTCCTGGGATATTTAAGGTGTAACGAAGTGGAGGTTCTTGTCAACAGAGCAGCCGTAAACATTGGGGTGCCTGTGTCTTGCTGATTTTCAGTTTTCCCTATTTATACGCCCATGAGTGGAAGTGCCCTATGCTCTCTAAGCTGAGTTTTTTATATGTTTCAAGACACACCGTACACCTCTCCAGAGTGGCTGTTGGCAATTTACATCCCGCCCATCAGCGTAGCAAGGCTCCCATTTCTCCATGGCCTGTCCTGCATTTCTGGTTTTGACACTTTATTCAGCATGGCCCTTTTGACCGATGGGAAGCGAGGCTTCTTTGTAGCGCTGATTTGCCTTTCCAGGTTGCTTGGTTGGCCAAAAAGGGCGTATGCGTTTTTTTCCTGAATATATTCAGGAAAAAACGCATACGCCCTTTTTGGCCATGGGCTTCATTGTCGAGGTTTTGCCGCTTTTCCTGTGCTTTAAAGGCGATTCGAATCTCCCTCCTGAAATCTGCTTCCTGCAATTCTGCCTTGCTTTCAAATCCTCTTCGTTGCCTTCCCTCAATATATTTGTGGACGAGAGTTATCATTTATAACTCTGCAGGTTTGTGAATTGCAGTGCCCCTGAGCTCCATTTTTCAACTCGCTTTCTTGGGAGCTGGCCGCAAAAGCGCAGGATTGCTTCAGGCCCTATTCTGCTTCCGGGCGGCAGGCTGAGCCTGTGGTTAATTCTTCCTTCTGATGGGAAAATAGAGTGACCTGTGCCTGTCCCAAGACCTAGAGCTAGTCTCTCATTGGTTCCCCCTCTTCCCGTTCATCCTCAGGACAAATTGCAACCTGTACGGAACAGGAGGTTAAAGGTGCTGATTCTCCAAGGAGGGAGATTGCTAGGAAAGCGGCTGGAATGGCGAACCCGAGCACAAGGAGATGAGAAATGAGGTGCGTTTTAGAAACCTTTCCCGATCACACGGTGTACCATCTTCTGGGTTTCTCATGCATGTTTTCGATGTAGGAAGGTGGCCTTGAACCTGGAGATTTGGGACCCATGGGATGGGTACCACGCAGTATTACTTTCAAGGGCCTGCGTTTGTTCACCCAACCTCACCAAACCTCTCAGCCCCAAAAGTGTCCACCCTTATGTCTCAATCAGCTGTGGGTCTAGATATGGTCAATCCAGGTGGCATCACAGCCCCTGAACGAATTTTGTAAGAATTTCTCTCTCTTTCACTGTCTTTGCTTCACGGGTTTTTAAAAGTAATTGATTTTTATAATGGGGTTTAGCTGCTTTTCACTGCTGTGTTTATGCCGCTTTACACCCACTTGAGTCACTTACAGAGAGATATCAACACATAGGTTTTAAGATTCTTACTAGTCAGATATATTCTTGGGCGGTGAATAGGGTGTGTTGAGTCCCGTTCACTGAGCAAGGTGTAGGTCTTGTCTATTAAATATTGGGTTTATGGAACGGTATCTGAGCTAATTTGAAACCCTGGTTTTATGCATCACCCCACCTCACCTTTCCCGTTAAGCAGCCATAGTGTGTTTTCTAAACGTGTGACTCTCTTCTATTTTGTAATTCAGTTCAAGTGTAGCGGTTTTTACATTCCCTCTATAAGTGATATATTATGATAAGTTTTTTTTTCTGTGTGACTTATTTCACGTAGAATCGTCGTACCTAAATCCACTCATCATGCTGCTACGAGCCTTATGACGTAGATTTCATGGCTGAGTGATATTCCATTGTACATAAGGACCACAACTTCTTTATCCATTTTTCTCTTTCCTGGGATATTTAAGGTGTAACGAAGTGGAGGTTCTTGTCTACAGAGCAGCCCTAAACTTTGGGGTGCCTGTGTCTTGCTGATTTTTAGTTTTCACAATTTATACGCCCATGAGTGGAAGTGCCCTATGCTCTCTAAGCTGAGTTTTTTAGATGTTTCAAGACACACCGGACACCTCTGCAGAGTGGCTGTTGGCAATTTATATCCCGCCCATCAGCGTAGCAAGGCTCCCATTTCTCCATGGCCTGTCCTGCATTTCTGGTTTTGACACTTTAACAGCATGGCCCTTTTGACCGATGGGAAGCGAGACTTCTTTGTAGCGCTGATTTGCATTTCCAGGTTGCTTCGTTGGCCAAAAAGGGCGTATGCGTTTTTTCCTGAATATATTCAGGAAAAAACGCATACGCCCTTTTTGGCCATGGGCATCATTGTCGAGGTTTTGCCGCTTTTCCTGTGCTTTAAAGGCGATTCGAATCTCCCTCCTGAAATATGTTTCCTGCAATTCTGCCTTGCTTTCAAATCCTCTTCGTTGTCTTCCCTCAATATATTTGTGGACGAGAGTTATCATTTATAACTCTGCAGGTTTGTGAATTGCAGTGCCCCTGAGCTCCATTTTTCAACTCGCTTTCTTGGGAGCTGGCCGCAAAAGCGCAGGATTGCTTCAGGCCCTATTCTGCTTCCGGGCGGCAGGCTGAGCCTGTGGTTAATTCTTCCTTCTGATGGGAAAATAGAGTGACCTGTGCCTGTCCCAAGACCTAGAGCTAGTCTCTCATTTGTTCCCCCTCTTCCCGTTCATCCTCAGGACAAATTGCAACCTGTACGGAACAGGAGGTTAAAGGTGCTGATTCTCCAAGGAGGGAGATTGCTAGGAAAGCGGCTGGAATGGCGAACCCGAGCACAAGGAGATGAGAAATGAGGTGCGTTTTAGAAACCTTTCCCGATCACACGGTGTACCATCTTCTGGGTTTCTCATGCATGTTTTCGATGTAGGAAGGTGGCCTTGAACCTGGAGATTTGGGACCCATGGGATGGGTACCACGCAGTATTACTTTCAAGGGCCTGCGTTTGTTCACCCAACCTCACCAAACCTCTCAGCCCCAAAAGTGTCCACCCTTATGTCTCAATCAGCTGTGGGTCTAGATATGGTCAATCCAGGTGGCATCACAGCCCCTGAACGAATTTTGTAAGAATTTCTCTCTCTTTCACTGTCTTTGCTTCACGGGTTTTTAAAAGTAATTGATTTTTATAATGGGGTGTAGCTGCTTTTCACTGCTGTGTTTATGCCGCTTTACACCCACTTGAGTCACTTACAGAGAGATATCAACACATAGGTTTTAAGATTCTTACTAGTCAGATATATTCTTGGGCGGTGAATAGGGTGTGTTGAGTCCCGTTCACTGAGCAAGGAGTAGGTCTTGTCTATTACATATTGGGTTTATGGAACGGTATCTGAGCTAATTTGACACCCTGGTTTTATGCATCACCCCACCTCACCTTTCCCGTTAAGCAGCCATAGTGTGTTTTCTAAACGTGTGACTCTGTTCTGTTTTGTAATTCAGTTCAAGTGTAGCGGTTTTTACATTCCCTCTATCAGTGATATCTTATGATAAGTGTCTTTTTCTGTGTGACTTATTTCACGTAGAATCGTCGTACCTAAATCCACTCATCATGCTGCTACTAGCCTTATGACGTAGATTTCATGGCTGAGGGATATTCCATTGTACATAAGGACCACAACTTCTTTATCCATTTTTCTCTTTCCTGGGATATTTAAGGTGTAACGAAGTGGAGGTTCTTGTCTACAGAGCAGCCCTAAACTTTGGGGTGCCTGTGTCTTGCTGATTTTTAGTTTTCACAATTTATACGCCCATGAGTGGAAGTTCCCTATGCTCTCTAAGCTGAGTTTTTCAGATGTTTCAAGACACACCGGACACCTCTGCAGAGTGGCTGTTGGCAATTTATATCCCGCCCATCAGCGTAGCAAGGCTCCCATTTCTCCATGGCCTGTCCTGCATTTCTGGTTTTGACACTTTAACAGCATGGCCCTTTTGACCGATGGGAAGCGAGACTTCTTTGTAGCGCTGATTTGCCTTTCCAGGTTGCTTGGTTGGCCAAAAAGGGCGTATGCGTTTTTTCCTGAATATATTCAGGAAAAAACGCATACGCCCTTTTTGGCCATGGGCATCATTGTCGAGGTTTTGCCGCTTTTCCTGTGCTTTAAAGGCGATTCGAATCTCCCTCCTGAAATATGTTTCCTGCAATTCTGCCTTGCTTTCAAATCCTCTTCGTTGTCTTCCCTCAATATATTTGTGGACGAGAGTTATCATTTATAACTCTGCAGGTTTGTGAATTGCAGTGCCCCTGAGCTCCATTTTTCAACTCGCTTTCTTGGGAGCTGGCCGCAAAAGCGCAGGATTGCTTCAGGCCCTATTCTGCTTCCGGGCGGCAGGCTGAGCCTGTGGTTAATTCTTCCTTCTGATGGGAAAATAGAGTGACCTGTGCCTGTCCCAAGACCTAGAGGTAGTCTCTCATTTGTTCCCCCTCTTCCCGTTCATCCTCAGGACAAATTGCAACCTGTACGGAACAGGAGGTTAAAGGTGCTGATTCTCCAAGGAGGGAGATTGCTAGGAAAGCGGCTGGAATGGCGAACCCGAGCACAAGGAGATGAGAAATGAGGTGCGTTTTAGAAACCTTTCCCGATCACACGGTGTACCATCTTCTGGGTTTCTCATGCATGTTTTCGATGTAGGAAGGTGGCCTTGAACCTGGAGATTTGGGACCCATGGGATGGGTACCACGCAGTATTACTTTCAAGGGCCTGCGTTTGTTCACCCAACCTCACCAAACCTCTCAGCCCCAAAAGTGTCCACCCTTATGTCTCAATCAGCTGTGGGTCTAGATATGGTCAATCCAGGTGGCATCACAGCCCCTGAACGAATTTTGTAAGAATTTCTCTCTCTTTCACTGTCTTTGCTTCACGGGTTTTTAAAAGTAATTGATTTTTATAATGGGGTGTAGCTGCTTTTCACTGCTGTGTTTATGCCGCTTTACACCCACTTGAGTCACTTACAGAGAGATATCAACACATAGGTTTTAAGATTCTTACTAGTCAGATATATTCTTGGGCGGTGAATAGGGTGTGTTGAGTCCCGTTCACTGAGCAAGGAGTAGGTCTTGTCTATTACATATTGGGTTTATGGAACGGTATCTGAGCTAATTTGACACCCTGGTTTTATGCATCACCCCACCTCACCTTTCCCGTTAAGCAGCCATAGTGTGTTTTCTAAACGTGTGACTCTCTTCTGTTTTGTAATTCAGTTCAAGTGTAGCGGTTTTTACATTCCCTCTATCAGTGATATCTTATGATAAGTGTCTTTTTCTGTGTGACTTATTTCACGTAGAATCGTCGTACCTAAATCCACTCATCATGCTGCTACTAGCCTTATGACGTTGATTTCATGGCTGAGGGATATTCCATTGTACATAAGGACCACAACTTCTTTATCCATTTTTTCTTTCCTGGGATATTTAAGGTGTAACGAAGTGGAGGTTCTTGTCAACAGAGCAGCCGTAAACATTGGGGTGCCTGTGTCTTGCTGATTTTCAGTTTTCCCAATTTATACGCCCATGAGTGGAAGTGCCCTATGCTCTCTAAGCTGAGTTTTTTAGATGTTTCAAGACACACCGTACACCTCTCCAGAGTGGCTGTTGGCAATTTACATCCCGCCCATCAGCGTAGCAAGGCTCCCATTTCTCCATGGCCTGTCCTGCATTTCTGGTTTTGACACTTTATTCAGCATGGCCCTTTTGACCGATGGGAAGCGAGGCTTCTTTGTAGCGCTGATTTGCCTTTCCAGGTTGCTTGGTTGGCCAAAAAGGGCGTATGCGTTTTTTCCTGAATATATTCAGGAAAAAACGCATACGCCCTTTTTGGCCATGGGCTTCATTGTCGAGGTTTTGCCGCTTTTCCTGTGCTTTAAAGGCGATTCGAATCTCCCTCTTGAAATCTGCTTCCTGCAATTCTGCCTTGCTTTCAAATCCTCTTCGTTGCCTTCCCTCAATATATTTGTGGACGAGAGATATCATTTATAACTCTGCAGGTTTGTGAATTGCAGTGCCCCTGAGCTCCATTTTTCAACTCGCTTTCTTGGGAGCTGGCCGCAAAAGCGCAGGATTGCTTCAGGCCCTATTCTGCTTCCGGGCGGCAGGCTGAGCCTGTGGTTAATTCTTCCTTCTGATGGGAAAATAGAGTGACCTGTGCCTGTCCCAAGACCTAGAGCTAGTCTCTCATTGGTTCCCCCTCTTCCCGTTCATCCTCAGGACAAATTGCAACCTGTACGGAACAGGAGGTTAAAGGTGCTGATTCTCCAAGGAGGGAGATTGCTAGGAAAGCGGCTGGAATGGCGAACCCGAGCAGAAGGAGATGAGAAATGAGGTGCGTTTTAGAAACCTTTCCCGATCACACGGTGTACCATCTTCTGGGTTTCTCATGCATGTTTTCGATGTAGGAAGGTGGCCTTGAACCTGGAGATTTGGGACCCATGGGATGGGTACCACGCAGTATTTCTTTCAAGGGCCTGCGTTTGTTCACCCAACCTCACCAAACCTCTCAGCCCCAAAAGTGTCCACCCTTATGTCTCAATCAGCTGTGGGTCTAGATATGGTCAATCCAGGTGGCATCACAGCCCCTGAACGAATTTTGTAAGAATTTCTCTCTCTTTCACTGTCTTTGATTCACGGGTTTTTAAAAGTAATTGATTTTTATAATGGGGTTTAGCTGCTTTTCACTGCTGTGTTTATGCCGCTTTACACCCACTTGAGTCACTTACAGAGAGATATCAACACATAGGTTTTAAGATTCTTACTAGTCAGATATATTCTTGGGCGGTGAATAGGGGGTGTTGGGTCCCGTTCACTGAGCAAGGAGTAGGTCTTGTCTATTACATATTGGGTTTATGGAACGGTACCTGAGCTAATTTGAAACCCTGGTTTTATGCATCACCCCACCTCACCTTTCCCGTTAAGCAGCCATAGTGTGTTTTCTAAACGTGTGACTCTCTTCTATTTTGTAATTCAGTTCAAGTGTAGCGGTTTTTACATTCCCTCTATAAGTGATATATTATGATAAGTTTTTTTTTCTGTGTGACTTATTTCACGTAGAATCGTCGTACCTAAATCCACTCATCATGCTGCTACGAGCCTTATGACGTAGATTTCATGGCTGAGTGATATTCCATTGTACATAAGGACCACAACTTCTTTATCCATTTTTCTCTTTCCTGGGATATTTAAGGTGTAACGAAGTGGAGGTTCTTGTCTACAGAGCAGCCCTAAACTTTGGGGTGCCTGTGTCTTGCTGATTTTTAGTTTTCACAATTTATACGCCCATGAGTGGAAGTGCCCTATGCTCTCTAAGCTGAGTTTTTTAGATGTTTCAAGACACACCGGACACCTCTGCAGAGTGGCTGTTGGCAATTTATATCCCGCCCATCAGCGTAGCAAGGCTCCCATTTCTCCATGGCCTGTCCTGCATTTCTGGTTTTGACACTTTAACAGCATGGCCCTTTTGACCGATGGGAAGCGAGACTTCTTTGTAGCGCTGATTTGCCTTTCCAGGTTGCTTGGTTGGCCAAAAAGGGCGTATGCGTTTTTTCCTGAATATATTCAGGAAAAAACGCATACGCCCTTTTTGGCCATGGGCATCATTGTCGAGGTTTTGCCGCTTTTCCTGTGCTTTAAAGGCGATTCGAATCTCCCTCCTGAAATATGTTTCCTGCAATTCTGCCTTGCTTTCAAATCCTCTTCGTTGTGTTCCCTCAATATATTTGTGGACGAGAGTTATCATTTATAACTCTGCAGGTTTGTGAATTGCAGTGCCCCTGAGCTCCATTTTTCAACTCGCTTTCTTGGGAGCTGGCCGCAAAAGTGCAGGATTGCTTCAGGCCCTATTCTGCTTCCGGGCGGCAGGCTGAGCCTGTGGTTAATTCTTCCTTCTGATGGGAAAATAGAGTGACCTGTGCCTGTCCCAAGACCTAGAGGTAGTCTCTCATTTGTTCCCCCTCTTCCCGTTCATCCTCAGGACAAATTGCAACCTGTACGGAACAGGAGGTTAAAGGTGCTGATTCTCCAAGGAGGGAGATTGCTAGGAAAGCGGCTGGAATGGCGAACCCGAGCACAAGGAGATGAGAAATGAGGTGCGTTTTAGAAACCTTTCCCGATCACACGGTGTACCATCTTCTGGGTTTCTCATGCATGTTTTCGATGTAGGAAGGTGGCCTTGAACCTGGAGATTTGGGACCCATGGGATGGGTACCACGCAGTATTACTTTCAAGGGCCTGCGTTTGTTCACCCAACCTCACCAAACCTCTCAGCCCCAAAAGTGTCCACCCTTATGTCTCAATCAGCTGTGGGTCTAGATATGGTCAATCCAGGTGGCATCACAGCCCCTGAACGAATTTTGTAAGAATTTCTCTCTCTTTCACTGTCTTTGCTTCACGGGTTTTTAAAAGTAATTGATTTTTATAATGGGGTGTAGCTGCTTTTCACTGCTGTGTTTATGCCGCTTTACACCCACTTGAGTCACTTACAGAGAGATATCAACACATAGGTTTTAAGATTCTTACTAGTCAGATATATTCTTGGGCGGTGAATAGGGTGTGTTGAGTCCCGTTCACTGAGCAAGGAGTAGGTCTTGTCTATTACATATTGGGTTTATGGAACGGTATCTGAGCTAATTTGACACCCTGGTTTTATGCATCACCCCACCTCACCTTTCCCGTTAAGCAGCCATAGTGTGTTTTCTAAACGTGTGACTCTCTTCTGTTTTGTAATTCAGTTCAAGTGTAGCGGTTTTTACATTCCCTCTATCAGTGATATCTTATGATAAGTGTCTTTTTCTGTGTGACTTATTTCACGTAGAATCGTCGTACCTAAATCCACTCATCATGCTGCTACTAGCCTTATGACGTTGATTTCATGGCTGAGGGATATTCCATTGTACATAAGGACCACAACTTCTTTATCCATTTTTTCTTTCCTGGGATATTTAAGGTGTAACGAAGTGGAGGTTCTTGTCAACAGAGCAGCCGTAAACATTGGGGTGCCTGTGTCTTGCTGATTTTCAGTTTTCCCAATTTATACGCCCATGAGTGGAAGTGCCCTATGCTCTCTAAGCTGAGTTTTTTAGATGTTTCAAGACACACCGTACACCTCTCCAGAGTGGCTGTTGGCAATTTACATCCCGCCCATCAGCGTAGCAAGGCTCCCATTTCTCCATGGCCTGTCCTGCATTTCTGGTTTTGACACTTTATTCAGCATGGCCCTTTTGACCGATGGGAAGCGAGGCTTCTTTGTAGCGCTGATTTGCCTTTCCAGGTTGCTTGGTTGGCCAAAAAGGGCGTATGCGTTTTTTTCCTGAATATATTCAGGAAAAAACGCATACGCCCTTTTTGGCCATGGGCTTCATTGTCGAGGTTTTGCCGCTTTTCCTGTGCTTTAAAGGCGATTCGAATCTCCCTCCTGAAATCTGCTTCCTGCAATTCTGCCTTGCTTTCAAATCCTCTTCGTTGCCTTCCCTCAATATATTTGTGGACGAGAGTTATCATTTATAACTCTGCAGGTTTGTGAATTGCAGTGCCCCTGAGCTCCATTTTTCAACTCGCTTTCTTGGGAGCTGGCCGCAAAAGCGCAGGATTGCTTCAGGCCCTATTCTGCTTCCGGGCGGCAGGCTGAGCCTGTGGTTAATTCTTCCTTCTGATGGGAAAATAGAGTGACCTGTGCCTGTCCCAAGACCTAGAGCTAGTCTCTCATTGGTTCCCCCTCTTCCCGTTCATCCTCAGGACAAATTGCAACCTGTACGGAACAGGAGGTTAAAGGTGCTGATTCTCCAAGGAGGGAGATTGCTAGGAAAGCGGCTGGAATGGCGAACCCGAGCACAAGGAGATGAGAAATGAGGTGCGTTTTAGAAACCTTTCCCGATCACACGGTGTACCATCTTCTGGGTTTCTCATGCATGTTTTCGATGTAGGAAGGTGGCCTTGAACCTGGAGATTTGGGACCCATGGGATGGGTACCACGCAGTATTACTTTCAAGGGCCTGCGTTTGTTCACCCAACCTCACCAAACCTCTCAGCCCCAAAAGTGTCCACCCTTATGTCTCAATCAGCTGTGGGTCTAGATATGGTCAATCCAGGTGGCATCACAGCCCCTGAACGAATTTTGTAAGAATTTCTCTCTCTTTCACTGTCTTTGCTTCACGGGTTTTTAAAAGTAATTGATTTTTATAATGGGGTGTAGCTGCTTTTCACTGCTGTCTTTATGCCGCTTTACACCCACTTGAGTCACTTACAGAGAGATATCAACACATAGGTTTTAAGATTCTTACTAGTCAGATATATTCTTGGGCGGTGAATAGGGTGTGTTGAGTCCCGTTCACTGAGCAAGGAGTAGGTCTTGTCTATTACATATTGGGTTTATGGAACGGTATCTGAGCTAATTTGACACCCTGGTTTTATGCATCAACCCACCTCACCTTTCCCGTTAAGCAGCCATAGTGTGTTTTCTAAACGTGTGACTCTCTTCTGTTTTGTAATTCAGTTCAAGTGTAGCGGTTTTTACATTCCCTCTATCAGTGATATCTTATGATAAGTGTCTTTTTCTGTGTGACTTATTTCACGTAGAATCGTCGTACCTAAATCCACTCATCATGCTGCTACTAGCCTTATGACGTTGATTTCATGGCTGAGGGATATTCCATTGTACATAAGGACCACAACTTCTTTATCCATTTTTTCTTTCCTGGGATATTTAAGGTGTAACGAAGTGGAGGTTCTTGTCAACAGAGCAGCCGTAAACATTGGGGTGCCTGTGTCTTGCTGATTTTCAGTTTTCCCAATTTATACGCCCATGAGTGGAAGTGCCCTATGCTCTCTAAGCTGAGTTTTTTAGATGTTTCAAGACACACCGTACACCTCTCCAGAGTGGCTGTTGGCAATTTACATCCCGCCCATCAGCGTAGCAAGGCTCCCATTTCTCCATGGCCTGTCCTGCATTTCTGGTTTTGACACTTTATTCAGCATGGCCCTTTTGACCGATGGGAAGCGAGGCTTCTTTGTAGCGCTGATTTGCCTTTCCAGGTTGCTTGGTTGGCCAAAAAGGGCGTATGCGTTTTTTCCTGAATATATTCAGGAAAAAACGCATACGCCCTTTTTGGCCATGGGCTTCATTGTCGAGGTTTTGCCGCTTTTCCTGTGCTTTAAAGGCGATTCGAATCTCCCTCTTGAAATCTGCTTCCTGCAATTCTGCCTTGCTTTCAAATCCTCTTCGTTGCCTTCCCTCAATATATTTGTGGACGAGAGATATCATTTATAACTCTGCAGGTTTGTGAATTGCAGTGCCCCTGAGCTCCATTTTTCAACTCGCTTTCTTGGGAGCTGGCCGCAAAAGCGCAGGATTGCTTCAGGCCCTATTCTGCTTCCGGGCGGCAGGCTGAGCCTGTGGTTAATTCTTCCTTCTGATGGGAAAATAGAGTGACCTGTGCCTGTCCCAAGACCTAGAGCTAGTCTCTCATTGGTTCCCCCTCTTCCCGTTCATCCTCAGGACAAATTGCAACCTGTACGGAACAGGAGGTTAAAGGTGCTGATTCTCCAAGGAGGGAGATTGCTAGGAAAGCGGCTGGAATGGCGAACCCGAGCAGAAGGAGATGAGAAATGAGGTGCGTTTTAGAAACCTTTCCCGATCACACGGTGTACCATCTTCTGGGTTTCTCATGCATGTTTTCGATGTAGGAAGGTGGCCTTGAACCTGGAGATTTGGGACCCATGGGATGGGTACCACGCAGTATTTCTTTCAAGGGCCTGCGTTTGTTCACCCAACCTCACCAAACCTCTCAGCCCCAAAAGTGTCCACCCTTATGTCTCAATCAGCTGTGGGTCTAGATATGGTCAACCCAGGTGGCATCACAGCCCCTGAACGAATTTTGTAAGAATTTCTCTCTCTTTCACTGTCTTTGATTCACGGGTTTTTAAAAGTAATTGATTTTTATAATGGGGTTTAGCTGCTTTTCACTGCTGTGTTTATGCCGCTTTACACCCACTTGAGTCACTTACAGAGAGATATCAACACATAGGTTTTAAGATTCTTACTAGTCAGATATATTCTTGGGCGGTGAATAGGGGGTGTTGGGTCCCGTTCACTGAGCAAGGAGTAGGTCTTGTCTATTACATATTGGGTTTATGGAACGGTACCTGAGCTAATTTGAAACCCTGGTTTTATGCATCACCCCACCTCACCTTTCCCGTTAAGCAGCCATAGTGTGTTTTCTAAACGTGTGACTCTCTTCTATTTTGTAATTCAGTTCAAGTGTAGCGGTTTTTACATTCCCTCTATAAGTTATATATTATGATAAGTTTTTTTTTCTGTGTGACTTATTTCACGTAGAATCGTCGTACCTAAATCCACTCATCATGCTGCTACGAGCCTTATGACGTAGATTTCATGGCTGAGTGATATTCCATTGTACATAAGGACCACAACTTCTTTATCCATTTTTCTCTTTCCTGGGATATTTAAGGTGTAACGAAGTGGAGGTTCTTGTCAACAGAGCAGCCCTAAACTTTGGGGTGCCTGTGTCTTGCTGATTTTTAGTTTTCCCAATTTATACGCCCATGAGTGGAAGTGCCCTATGCTCTCTAAGCTGAGTTTTTAGATGTTTCAAGACACACCGTACACCTCTCCAGAGTGGCTGTTGGCAATTTACATCCCGCCCATCAGCGTAGCAAGGCTCCCATTTCTCCATGGCCTGTCCTGCATTTCTGGTTTTGACACTTTAACAGCATGGCCCTTTTGACCGATGGGAAGCGAGACTTCTTTGTAGCGCTGATTTGCCTTTCCAGGTTGCTTGGTTGGCCAAAAAGGGCGTATGCGTTTTTTCCTGAATATATTCAGGAAAAAACGCAAACGCCCTTTTTGGCCGTGGGCATCATTGTCGAGGTTTTGCCGCTTTTCCTGTGCTTTAATGGCGATTCGAATCTCCCTCCTGAAATCTGTTTCCTGCAATTCTGCCTTGCTTTCAAATCCTCTTCGTTGCCTTCCCTCAATATATTTGTGGACGAGAGTTATCATTTATAACTCTGCAGGTTTGTGAATTGCAGTGCCCCTGAGCTCCATTTTTCAACTCGCTTTCTTGGGAGCTGGCCGCAAAAGCGCAGGATTGCTTCAGGCCCTATTCTGCTTCCGGGCGGCAGGCTGAGCCTGTGGTTAATTCTTCTTTCTGATGGGAAAATAGAGTGACCTGTGCCTGTCCCAAGACCTAGAGCTAGTCTCTCATTGGTTCCCCCTCTTTTCGTTCATCCTCAGGACAAATTGCAACCTGTACGGAACAGGAGGTTAAAGGTGCTGATT
Source organism: Eschrichtius robustus (assembly GCF_028021215.1). NCBI lineage: Eukaryota > Metazoa > Chordata > Mammalia > Artiodactyla > Eschrichtiidae > Eschrichtius > Eschrichtius robustus. The sequence goes on along the minus strand of NC_090832.1, from coordinate 74,232,322 downwards.
CTCCAAGGAGGGAGATTGCTAGGAAAGCGGCTGGTATGGCGAACCCGAGCACAAGGAGATGAGAAATGAGGTGCGTTTTAGAAACCTTTCCTGATCACACGGTGTACCATCTTCTGGGTTTCTCATGCATGTTTTCGATGTAGGAAGGTGCCCTTGAACCAGGAGATTTGGGACCCATGGGATGGGTACCACGCAGTATTACTTTAAAGGGTCTGCGTTTGCTCACCCAGCCTCAACAAACCTCTCAGCCCCAAAAGTGTCCACCCTTATGTCTCAATCAGCTGTGGGTCTAGATATGGTCAACCCAGGTGGCATCACAGCCCCTGAACGAATTTTGTAAGAATTTCTCTCTCTTTCACTGTCTTTGCTTCACGGGTTTTTAAAAGTAATTGATTTTTATAATGGGGTTTAGCTGCTTTTGACTGCTGTGTTTATGCCGCTTTACACCCACTTGAGTCACTTACAGAGAGATATCAACACATAGGTTTTAAGATTCTTACTAGTCAGATATATTCTTGGGCGGTGAATAGGGGGTGTTGAGTCCCGTTCACTGAGCAAGGAGTAGGTCTTGTCTATTACATATTGGGTTTATGGAACGGTATCTGAGCTAATTTGAAACCCTGGTTTTATGCATCACCCCACCTCACCTTTCCCGTTAAGCAGCCATAGTGTGTTTTCTAAACGTGTGACTCTCTTCTGTTTTGTAATTCAGTTCAAGTGTAGCGGATTTTACATTCCCTCTATAAGTGATATCTTATGATGAGTGTCTTTTTCTGTGTGACTTATTTCACGTAGAATCGTCGTACCTAAATCCACTCATCATGCTGCTACGAGCCTTATGACGTAGATTTCATGGCTGAGTGATATTCCATTGTACATAAGGACCACAACTTCTTTATCCATTTTTCCCTTTCCTGGGATATTTAAGGTGTAACGAAGTGGAGGTTCTTGTCAACAGAGCAGCCGTAAACATTGGGGTGCCTGTGTCTTGCTGATTTTCAGTTTTCCCAATTTATACGCCCATGAGTGGAAGTGCCCTATGCTCTCTAAGCTGAGTTTTTTAGATGTTTCAAGACACACCGTTCACCTCTCCAGAGTGGCTGTTGGCAATTTACATCCCGCCCATCAGCGTAGCAAGGCTCCCATTTCTCCATGGCCTGTCCTGCATTTCTGGTTTTGACACTTTAACAGCATGGCTCTTTTGACCGATGGGAAGCGAGGCTTCTTTGTAGCGCTGATTTGCCTTTCCAGGTTGCTTGGTTGGCCAAAAAGGGCGTATGCGTTTTTTCCTGAATATATTCAGGAAAAAACGCATACGCCCTTTTTGGCCATGGGCTTCATTGTCGAGGTTTTGCCGCTTTTCCTGTGCTTTAAAGGCGATTCGAATCTCCCTCCTGAAATCTGTTTCCTGCAATTCTGCCTTGCTTTCAAATCCTCTTCGTTGCCTTCCCTCAATATATTTGTGGACGAGAGTTATCATTTATAACTCTGCAGGTTTGTGAATTGCAGTGCCCCTGAGCTCCATTTTTCAACTCGCTTTCATGGGAGCTGACCGCAAACGCGCAGGATTGCTTCAGGCCCTATTCTGCTTCCGGGCGGCAGGCTGAGCCTGTGGTTAATTCTTCCTTCTGTTGGGAAAATAGAGTGACCTGTGCCTGTCCCAAGACCTAGAGCTAGTCTCTCATTGGTTCCCCCTCTTCCCGTTCATCCTCAGGACAAATTGCAACCTGTACGGAACAGGAGGTTAAAGGTGCTGATTCTCCAAGGAGGGAGATTGCTAGGAAAGCGGCTGGAATGGCGAACCCGAGCACAAGGAGATGAGAAATGAGGTGCGTTTTAGAAACCTTTCCCGATCACACGGTGTACCATCTTCTGGGTTTCTCATGCATGTTTTCGATGTAGGAAGGTGGCCTTGAACCTGGAGATTTGGGACCCATGGGATGGGTACCACGCAGTATTTCTTTCAAGGGCCTGTGTTTGTTCACCCAACCTCACCAAACCTCTCAGCCCCAAAAGTGTCCACCCTTATGTCTCAATCAGCTGTGGGTCTAGATATGGTCAATCCAGGTGGCATCACAGCCCCTGAACGAATTTTGTAAGAATTTCTCTCTCTTTCACTGTCTTTGCTTCACGGGTTTTTAAAAGTAATTGATTTTTATAATGGGGTTTAGCTGCTTTTCACTGCTGTGTTTATGCCGCTTTACACCCACTTGAGTCACTTACAGAGAGATATCAACACATAGGTTTTAAGATTCTTACTAGTCAGATATATTCTTGGGCGGTGAATAGGGTGTGTTGAGTCCCGTTCACTGAGCAAGGAGTAGGTCTTGTCTATTAAATATTGGGTTTATGGAACGGTACCTGAGCTAATTTGAAACCCTGGTTTTATGCATCACCCCACCTCACCTTTCCCGTTAAGCAGCCATAGTGTGTTTTCTAAACGTGTGACTCTCTTCTATTTTGTAATTCAGTTCAAGTGTAGCGGTTTTTACATTACCTCTATAAGTGATATATTATGATAAGTTTTTTTTTTCTGTGTGACTTATTTCACGTAGAATCGTCGTACCTAAATCCACTCATCATGCTGCACCGAGCCTTATGACGTAGATTTCATGGCTGAGTGATATTCCATTGTACATAAGGACCACAACTTCTTTATCCATTTTTCTCTTTCCTGGGATATTTAAGGTGTAACGAAGTGGAGGTTCTTGTCTACAGAGCAGCCCTAAACTTTGGGGTGCCTGTGTCTTGCTGATTTTTAGTTTTCACAATTTATACGCCCATGAGTGGAAGTGCCCTATGCTCTCTAAGCTGAGTTTTTTAGATGTTTCAAGACACACCGGACACCTCTGCAGAGTGGCTGTTGGCAATTTATATCCCGCCCATCAGCGTAGCAAGGCTCCCATTTCTCCATGGCCTGTCCTGCATTTCTGGTTTTGACACTTTAACAGCATGGCCCTTTTGACCGATGGGAAGCGAGACTTCTTTGTAGCGCTGATTTGCCTTTCCAGGTTGCTTGGTTGGCCAAAAAGGGCGTATGCGTTTTTTCCTGAATATATTCAGGAAAAAACGCATACGCCCTTTTTGGCCATGGGCTTCATTGTCGAGGTTTTGCCGCTTTTCCTGTGCTTTAAAGGCGATTCGAATCTCCCTCCTGAAATCTGTTTCCTGCAATTCTGCCTTGCTTTCAAATCCTCTTCGTTGCCTTCCCTCAATATATTTGTGGACGAGAGTTATCATTTATAACTCTGCAGGTTTGTGAATTGCAGTGCCCCTGAGCTCCATTTTTCAACTCGCTTTCTTGGGAGCTGGCCGCAAAAGCGCTGGATTGCTTCAGGCCCTATTCTGCTTCCGGGCGGCAGGCTGAGCCTGTGGTTAATTCTTCCTTCTGATGGGAAAATAGAGTGACCTGTGCCTGTCCCAAGACCTAGAGCTAGTCTCTCATTGGTTCCCCCTCTTCCCGTTCATCCTCAGGACAAATTGCAACCTGTACGGAACAGGAGGTTAAAGGTGCTGATTCTCCAAGGAGGGAGATTGCTAGGAAAGCGGCTGGAATGGCGAACCCGAGCACAAGGAGGTGAGAAATGAGGTGCGTTTTAGAAACCTTTCCCGATCACACGGTGTACCATCTTCTGGGTTTCTCATGCATGTTTTCGATGTAGGAAGGTGGCCTTGAACCTGGAGATTTGGGACCCATGGGATGGGTACCACGCAGTATTACTTTCAAGGGCCTGCGTTTGTTCACCCAACCTCACCAAACATCTCAGCCCCAAAAGTGTCCACCCTTATGTCTCAATCAGCTGTGGGTCTAGATATGGTCAATCCAGGTGGCATCACAGCCCCTGAACGAATTTTGTAAGAATTTCTCTCTCTTTCACTGTCTTTGCTTCACGGGTTTTTAAAAGTAATTGATTTTTATAATGGGGTTTAGCTGCTTTTCACTGCTGTGTTTATGCCGCTTTACACCCACTTGAGTCACTTACAGAGAGATATCAACACATAGGTTTTAAGATTCTTACTAGTCAGATATATTCTTGGGCGGTGAATAGGGTGTGTTGAGTCCCGTTCACTGAGCAAGGAGTAGGTCTTGTCTATTAAATATTGGGTTTATGGAACGGTACCTGAGCTAATTTGAAACCCTGGTTTTATGCATCACCCCACCTCACCTTTCCCGTTAAGCAGCCATAGTGTGTTTTCTAAACGTGTGACTCTCTTCTATTTTGTAATTCAGTTCAAGTGTAGCGGTTTTTACATTACCTCTATAAGTGATATATTATGATAAGTTTTTTTTTTCTGTGTGACTTATTTCACGTAGAATCGTCGTACCTAAATCCACTCATCATGCTGCACCGAGCCTTATGACGTAGATTTCATGGCTGAGTGATATTCCATTGTACATAAGGACCACAACTTCTTTATCCATTTTTCTCTTTCCTGGGATATTTAAGGTGTAACGAAGTGGAGGTTCTTGTCTACAGAGCAGCCCTAAACTTTGGGGTGCCTGTGTCTTGCTGATTTTTAGTTTTCACAATTTATACGCCCATGAGTGGAAGTGCCCTATGCTCTCTAAGCTGAGTTTTTTAGATGTTTCAAGACACACCGGACACCTCTGCAGAGTGGCTGTTGGCAATTTATATCCCGCCCATCAGCGTAGCAAGGCTCCCATTTCTCCATGGCCTGTCCTGCATTTCTGGTTTTGACACTTTAACAGCATGGCCCTTTTGACCGATGGGAAGCGAGACTTCTTTGTAGCGCTGATTTGCCTTTCCAGGTTGCTTGGTTGGCCAAAAAGGGCGTATGCGTTTTTTCCTGAATATATTCAGGAAAAAACGCATACGCCCTTTTTGGCCATGGGCTTCATTGTCGAGGTTTTGCCGCTTTTCCTGTGCTTTAAAGGCGATTCGAATCTCCCTCCTGAAATCTGTTTCCTGCAATTCTGCCTTGCTTTCAAATCCTCTTCGTTGCCTTCCCTCAATATATTTGTGGACGAGAGTTATCATTTATAACTCTGCAGGTTTGTGAATTGCAGTGCCCCTGAGCTCCATTTTTCAACTCGCTTTCTTGGGAGCTGGCCGCAAAAGCGCTGGATTGCTTCAGGCCCTATTCTGCTTCCGGGCGGCAGGCTGAGCCTGTGGTTAATTCTTCCTTCTGATGGGAAAATAGAGTGACCTGTGCCTGTCCCAAGACCTAGAGCTAGTCTCTCATTGGTTCCCCCTCTTCCCGTTCATCCTCAGGACAAATTGCAACCTGTACGGAACAGGAGGTTAAAGGTGCTGATTCTCCAAGGAGGGAGATTGCTAGGAAAGCGGCTGGAATGGCGAACCCGAGCACAAGGAGGTGAGAAATGAGGTGCGTTTTAGAAACCTTTCCCGATCACACGGTGTACCATCTTCTGGGTTTCTCATGCATGTTTTCGATGTAGGAAGGTGGCCTTGAACCTGGAGATTTGGGACCCATGGGATGGGTACCACGCAGTATTACTTTCAAGGGCCTGCGTTTGTTCACCCAACCTCACCAAACATCTCAGCCCCAAAAGTGTCCACCCTTATGTCTCAATCAGCTGTGGGTCTAGATATGGTCAATCCAGGTGGCATCACAGCCCCTGAACGAATTTTGTAAGAATTTCTCTCTCTTTCACTGTCTTTGCTTCACGGGTTTTTAAAAGTAATTGATTTTTATAATGGGGTTTAGCTGCTTTTCACTGCTGTGTTTATGCCGCTTTACACCCACTTGAGTCACTTACAGAGAGATATCAACACATAAGTTTTAAGATTCTTACTAGTCAGATATATTCTTGGGCGGTGAATAGGGTGTGTTGAGTCCCGTTCACTGAGCAAGGAGTAGGTCTTGTCTATTACATATTGGGTTTATGGAACGGTATCTGAGCTAATTTGAAACCCTGGTTTTATGCATCACCCCACCTCACCTTTCCCGTTAAGCAGCCATAGTGTGTTTTCTAAACTGGTGACTCTCTTCTGTTTTGTAATTCAGTTCAAGTGTAGCGGTTTTTACATTCCCTCTATAAGTGATATCTTATGATAAGTGTCTTTTTCTGTGTGACTTATTTCACGTAGAATCGTCGTAGCTAAATCCACTCATCATGCTGCACCGAGCCTTATGACGTTGATTTCATGGCTGAGTGATATTCCATTGTACATAAAGACCACAACTTCTTTATTCATTTTTCTCTTTCCTGGGATATTTGAGGTGTAACGAAGTGGAGATTCTTGCCAACAGAGCAGCCCTAAACTTTGGGATGCCTGTGTCTTGCTGATTTTTAGTTTTCCGAATTTATACGCCCATGAGTGGAAGTGCCCTATGCTCTCTAAGCTGAGTTTTTTAGATATTTCAAGACACACCGTACACCTCTCCAGAGTGGCTGTTGGCAATTTACATCCCGCCCATCAGCGTAGCAAGGCTCCCGTTTCTGCATGGCCTGTCCAGCATTGCTGGTTTTGACACTTTATTCAGCATGGCCCTTTTGACCGATGGGAAGCGAGACTTCTTTGTAGCGCTGATTTGCCTTTCCAGGTTGCTTGGTTGGCCAAAAAGGGGGTATGCGTTTTTTCCTGAATATATTCAGGAAAAAACGCATACGCCCTTTTTGGCCAAGGGCATCATTGTCGAGGTTTTGCAGCTTTTCCTGTGCTTTAAAGGCAATTCGAATCTCCCTCCTGAAATCTTCTACCTGCAATTCTGCCTTGCTTTCAAATCCTCTTCGTTGCCTTCCCTCAATATATTTGTGGACGAGAGTTATCATTTATAACTCTGCAGGTTTGTGAATTGCAGTGCCCCTGAGCTCCATTTTTCACCTCGCTTTCTTGGGAGCTGGCCGCAAAAGCACAGGATTGCTTCAGGCCCTATTCTGCTTCCGGGCGGCAGGCTGAACCTGTGGTTAATTCTTCTTTCTGATGGGAAAATAGAGTGACCTGTGCCTGTCCCAAGACCTAGAGCTAGTCTCTCACTGGTTCCCCCTCTTCCCGTTCATCCTCAGGACAAATTGCAACCTGTACGGAACAGGAGGTTAAAGGTGCTGATTCTCCAAGGAGGGAGATTGCTAGGAAAGCGGCTGAAATGGCGAACCCGAGCACAAGGAGGTGAGAAATGAGGTGCGTTTTAGAAACCTTTCCCGATCACACGGTGTACCATCTTCTGGGTTTCTCATGCATGTTTTCGATGTAGGAAGGTGCCCTTGAACCTGGAGATTTGGGACCCATGGGATGGGTACCACGCAGTATTACTTTTAAGGGTCTGCGTTTGCTCACCCAACCTCACCAAACGTCTCAGCCCCAAGAGTGTCCACCCTTATGTGTCAATCAGCTGTGGGTCTAGATGTGGTCAACCCAGGTGGCATCACAGCCCCTGAACGAATTTTGTAAGAATTTCTCTGTCTTTCACTGTCTTTGTTTCACGGGTTTTTAAAAGTAATTGGTTTTTTATAATGGGGTTTAGCTGCTTTTCAGTGCTGTGTTTATGACGCTTTACACCCACTTGACTCACTTACAGAGAGATTTCAATACATAGGTTTTAAGATTCTTACTAGTCAGATATATTCTTGGGCGGTGAATAGGGGGTGTTGAGTCCCGTTCACTGAGCAAAGAGTAGGTCTTGTCTATTACATATTGGGTTTATGGAACGGTATCTGAGCTAATTTGAAACCCTGGTTTTATGCATCACCCCACCTCACCTTTCCCGTTAAGCAGCCATAGTGTGTTTTCTAAACGTGTGAGTCTCTTCTGTTTTGTAATTCAGTTCAAGTGTAGCGGTTTTTACATTCCCTCTATAAGTGATATCTTATGATAAGTGTCTTTTTCTGTGTGACTTATTTCACGTCGAATCGTCATACCTAAATCCACTCATCATGCTGCACCGAGCCTTATGACGTTGATTTCATGGCTGAGTGATATTCCATTGTACATAAGGACCACAACTTCTTTATTCATTTTTTCTCTTTCCTGGGATATTTAAGGTGTAAGGAAGTGGAGGTTCTTGTCAACAGAACAGCCGTAAACATTGGTGTGCCTGTGTCTTGCTGATTTTTAGTTTTCCCAATTTGTACGCCCATGAGTTGAATGCCCTATGCTCTCTAAGGTGAGTTTTTTAGATATTTCAAGACACACCGTACACCTCTCCAGAGTGGCTGTTGGCAATTTACATCCCGCCCATCAGCGTAGCAAGGCTCCCGTTTCTGCATGGCCTGTCCTGCATTGCTGGTTTTGACACTTTATTCAGCATGGCCCTTTTGACCGATGGGAAACGAGACTTCTTTGTAGCGCTGATTTGCCTTTCCAGGTTGCTTGGTTGGCCAAAAAGGGAGTATGCGTTTTTTCCTGAATATATTCAGGAAAAAACGCATACGCCCTTTTTGGCCAAGGGCATCATTGTCGAGGTTTTGCCGCTTTTCCTGTGCTTTAAAGGCGATTCGAATCTCCCTCCTGAAATCTTTTACCTGCAATTCTGCCTTGCTTTCAAATCCTCTTCGTTGCCTTCCCTCAATATATTTGTGGACGAGAGTTATCATTTATAACTCTGCAGGTTTGTGAATTGCAGTGCCCCTGAGCTCCATTTTTCAACTCGCTTTCTTGGGAGCTGGCCGCAAAAGCGCAGGATTTCTTCAGGCCCTATTCTGCTTCCGGGCGGCAGGCTGAGCCTGTGGTTAATTCTTCTTTCTGATGGTAAAATAGAGTGACCTGTGCCTGTCCCAAGACCTAGAGCTAATCTCTCATTGGTTCCCCCTCTTCCCGTTCATCCTCAGGACAAATTGCAACCTGTACGGAACAGGAGGTTAAAGGTGCTGATTCTCCAAGGAGGGAGATTGCTAGGAAAGCGGCTGGAATGGCGAACCCGAGCACAAGGAGATGAGAAATGAGGTGCGTTTTAGAAACCTTTCCCGATCACATGGTGTACCATCTTCTGGGTTTCTCATGCATGTTTTCGATGTAGGAAGATGCCCTTGAACCTGGAGATTTGGGACCCATGGGATGGGTACCATGCAGTATTACTTTAAAGGGTCTGCGTTTGCTCACCCAACCTCACCAAACCTCTCAGCCCCAAGAGTGTCCACCCTTATGTCTCAGTCAGCTGTGGGTCTAGATATGGTCAATCCAGGTGGCATCACAGCCCCTGAACTAATTTTGTAAGAATTTCTCTCTCTTTCACTGTCTGTGTTTCACGGGTCTTTAAAAGTAATTGATTTTTATAATGGGGTTTAGCCGCTTTTCAGTGCTGTGTTCATGCCTCTTTACACCCATTTGACTCACTTACAGAGAGATTTCAATACATAGGTTTTAAGATTCTTACAAGTCAGATATATTCTTGGGCGGCGAATAGGGGGTGTTGAGGCCCGTTCACTGAGTAACGAGTAGGTCTTGTCTATTACATATTGGGTTTATGGAACGGTATCTGAGCTAATTTGAAACCCTGGTTTTATGCATCACCGCACCTCACCTTTCCCGTTAAGCAGCCATAGTGTGTTTTCTAAACGTGTGACTCTCTTCTGTTTTGTAATTCAGTTCAAGTGTAGCGGTTTTTACATTCCCTCTAAAAGTGATATCTTATGATAAGTGTCTTTTTCTCTGTGACTTATTTCACGTAGAATCGTCGTACCTAAATCCACTCATCATGCTGCTACGAGCCTTATGACGTATATTTCGTGGCTGAGTGATATTCCATTGTACATAAGGACCACAACTTCTTTATCCATTTTTCTCTTTCCTGGGATATTTAAGGTGTAACGAAGTGGAGGTTCTTGTCAACAGAGCAGCCCTAAACTTTGGGGTGCCTGTGTCTTGCTGATTTTTAGTTTTCCCAATTTATACGCCCATGAGTGGAAGTGCCCTATGCTCTCTAAGCTGAGTTTTTTTAATGTTTCAAGACACACCGTACACCTCTCCAGAGTGGCTGTTTGCAATTAAATCCCGCCCATCAGCGTAGCAAGGCTCCCGTTTCTCCATGGCCTGTCCTGCATTTCTGTTTTTGACACTTTATTCAGCATGGCCCTTTTGACCGATGGGAAGCGAGACTTCTTTGTAGCGCTGATTTGTCTTTCCAGGTTGCTTGGTTGGCCAAAAAGGGCGTATGCGTTTTTTCCTGAATATATTCAGTACAAAACGCATACGCCCTTTTTGGCCAAGGGCATCATTGTCGAGGTTTGGCCGCTTTTCCTGTGCTTTAAAGGCGATTCGAATCCCCTCCTGAAACCTGTTTCCTGCAATTCTGCCTTGCTTTCAAATCCTCTTCGTTGCCTTCCTTCAGTATATTTGTGGAGGAGAGTTATCATTTATAACTCTGCAGGTTTGTGAATTGCAGTGCCCCTGAGCTCCATTTTTCAACTCGCTTTCTTGGGAGCTGGCCGCAAAAGCGCAGGATTGCTTCAGGCCCTATTCTCCTTCCGGGCGGCAGGCTGAGCCTGTGGTTAATTCTTCTTTCTGATGGGAAAATAGAGTGACCTGTGCCTGTCCCAAGACCTAGAGCTAGTCTCTCATTGGTTCCCCCTCTTCCCGTTCCTCCTCAGGACAAATCGCAACCTGTACGGAACAGGAGGTTAAAGGTGCTGATTCTCCAAGGAGGGAGATTGCTAGGAAAGCGGCTGGAATGGCGAACCCGAGCACAAGGAGATGAGAAATGAGGTGCGTTTTAGAAACCTTTCCTGATCACACGGTGTACCATCTTCTGGGTTTCTCATGCATGTTTTCGATGTAGGAAGGTGCCCTTGAACCTGGAGGTTTGGGACCCATGGGATGGGTACCACGCAGTATTACTATAAAGGGTCTGCGTTTGCTCACCCAACCTCACCAAACCTCTCATCCCTGAAAGTGTCCACCCTTATGTCTCAATCAGCTGTGGGTCTAGATATGGTCAATCCAGGTGGCATCACAGCCCCTGAACGAATTTTGTAAGAATTTCTCTCTCTTTCACTGTCTTTCCTTCACGGGTTTTTAAAAGTAATTGATTTTTATAATGGGGTTTAGCTGCTTTTCACTGCTGTGTTTATGCCGCTTTACACCCACTTGCCTCACTTACAGAGAGATTTCAGTACATAGGTTTTAAGATTCTTACTAGTCAGATATATTCTTGGGTGGTGAATAGGGGGTGTTGGGTCCCGTTCACTGAGCAAGGAGTAGGTCTTGTCTATTACATATTGGGTTTATGGAACGGTATCTGAGCTAATTTGAAACCCTGGTTTTATGCATCACCACACCTCACCTTTCCCGTTAAGCAGCCATAGTGTGTTTTCTAAACGTGTGACTCTCTTCTGTTTTGTAATTCAGTTCAAGTGTAGCGGTTTTTACATTCCCTCTATAAGTGATATCTTATGATAAGTGTCTTTTTCTGTGTGACTTATTTCACGTAGAATCGTCGTACCTAAATCCACTCATCATGCTGCTACGAGCCTTATGACGTAGATTTCGTCGCTGAGTGATATTCCATTGTACATAAGGACCACAACTTCTTTATCCATTTTTCTCTTTCCTGGGATATTTAAGGTGTAACGAAGTGGAGGTTCTTGCCAACAGAGAAGCCCTAAACTTTGGGGTGCCTGTGTCTTGCTGATTGTTAGTTTTCCCAATTTATACGCCCATGAGTGGAAGTGCCCTATGCTCTCTAAGCTGAGTTTTTTTAATGTTTCAAGACACACCGTACACTTCTCCAGAGTGGCTGTTGGCAATTTACATCCCGCCCATCAGCGTAGCAAGGCTCCCGTTTCTCCATGGCCTGTCCTGCATTTCTGGTTTTCACACTTTATTCAGCATGGCCCTTTTGACCGATGGGAAGCGAGACTTCTTTGTAGCGCTGATTTGCCTTTCCAGGTTGCTTGGTTGGCCAAAAAGGGCGTATGCGTTTTTTCCTGAATATATTCAGGAAAAAACGCATGCGCCCTTTTTGGCCAAGGGCATCATTGTCGAGGTTTTTCCGCTTTTCCTGTGCTTTAAAGGCGATTCGAATCTCCCTCCTGAAACCTGTTTCCTGCAATTCTGCCTTGCTTTCAAATCCTCTTCGTTGCCTTCCCTCAATATATTTGTGGACGAGAGTTATCATTTATAACTCTGCAGGTTTGTGAATTGCAGTGCCCCTGAGCTCCATTTTTCAACTCGCTTTCTTGGGAGCTGGCCTCAAAAGCGCTGGATTGCTTCAGGCCCTATTCTGCTTCCGGGCGGCAGGCTGAGCCTGTGGTTAATTCTTCCTTCTGATGGGAAAATAGAGTGACCTGTGCCTGTCCCAAGACCTAGAGCTAGTCTCTCATTGGTTCCCCCTCTTCCCGTTCATCCTCAGGACAAATTGCAACCTGTACGGAACAGGAGGTTAAAGGTGCTGATTCTCCAAGGAGGGAGATTGCTAGGAAAGCGGCTGGAATGGCGAACCCGAGCACAAGGAGATGAGAAATGAGGTGCGTTTTAGAAACCTTTCCCGATCACACGGTGTACCATCTTCTGGGTTTCTCATGCATGTTTTCGATGTAGGAAGGTGGCCTTGAACCTGGAGATTTGGGACCCATGGGATGGGTACCACGCAGTATTACTTTCAAGGGCCTGCGTTTGTTCACCCAACCTCACCAAACATCTCAGCCCCAAAAGTGTCCACCCTTATGTCTCAATCAGCTGTGGGTCTAGATATGGTCAATCCAGGTGGCATCACAGCCCCTGAACGAATTTTGTAAGAATTTCTCTCTCTTTCACTGTCTTTGCTTCACGGGTTTTTAAAAGTAATTGATTTTTATAATGGGGTTTAGCTGCTTTTCACTGCTGTGTTTATGCCGCTTTACACCCACTTGAGTCACTTACAGAGAGATATCAACACATAGGTTTTAAGATTCTTACTAGTCAGATATATTCTTGGGCGGTGAATAGGGTGTGTTGAGTCCCGTTCACTGAGCAAGGAGTAGGTCTTGTCTATTACATATTGGGTTTATGGAACGGTATCTGAGCTAATTTGAAACCCTGGTTTTATGCATCACCCCACCTCACCTTTCCCGTTAAGCAGCCATAGTGTGTTTTCTAAACTGGTGACTCTCTTCTGTTTTGTAATTCAGTTCAAGTGTAGCGGTTTTTACATTCCCTCTATAAGTGATATCTTATGATAAGTGTCTTTTTCTGTGTGACTTATTTCACGTAGAATCGTCGTAGCTAAATCCACTCATCATGCTGCACCGAGCCTTATGACGTTGATTTCATGGCTGAGTGATATTCCATTGTACATAAAGACCACAACTTCTTTATTCATTTTTCTCTTTCCTGGGATATTTGAGGTGTAACGAAGTGGAGATTCTTGCCAACAGAGCAGCCCTAAACTTTGGGATGCCTGTGTCTTGCTGATTTTTAGTTTTCCGAATTTATACGCCCATGAGTGGAAGTGCCCTATGCTCTCTAAGCTGAGTTTTTTAGATATTTCAAGACACACCGTACACCTCTCCAGAGTGGCTGTTGGCAATTTACATCCCGCCCATCAGCGTAGCAAGGCTCCCGTTTCTGCATGGCCTGTCCAGCATTGCTGGTTTTGACACTTTATTCAGCATGGCCCTTTTGACCGATGGGAAGTGAGACTTCTTTGTAGCGCTGATTTGCCTTTCCAGGTTGCTTGGTTGGCCAAAAAGGGGGTATGCGTTTTTTCCTGAATATATTCAGGAAAAAACGCATACGCCCTTTTTGGCCAAGGGCATCATTGTCGAGGTTTTGCAGCTTTTCCTGTGCTTTAAAGGCAATTCGAATCTCCCTCCTGAAATCTTCTACCTGCAATTCTGCCTTGCTTTCAAATCCTCTTCGTTGCCTTCCCTCAATATATTTGTGGACGAGAGTTATCATTTATAACTCTGCAGGTTTGTGAATTGCAGTGCCCCTGAGCTCCATTTTTCACCTCGCTTTCTTGGGAGCTGGCCGCAAAAGCACAGGATTGCTTCAGGCCCTATTCTGCTTCCGGGCGGCAGGCTGAACCTGTGGTTAATTCTTCTTTCTGATGGGAAAATAGAGTGACCTGTGCCTGTCCCAAGACCTAGAGCTAGTCTCTCACTGGTTCCCCCTCTTCCCGTTCATCCTCAGGACAAATTGCAACCTGTACGGAACAGGAGGTTAAAGGTGCTGATTCTCCAAGGAGGGAGATTGCTAGGAAAGCGGCTGAAATGGCGAACCCGAGCACAAGGAGGTGAGAAATGAGGTGCGTTTCAGAAACCTTTCCCGATCACACGGTGTACCATCTTCTGGGTTTCTCATGCATGTTTTCGATGTAGGAAGGTGCCCTTGAACCTGGAGATTTGGGACCCATGGGATGGGTACCACGCAGTATTACTTTTAAGGGTCTGCGTTTGCTCACCCAACCTCACCAAACGTCTCAGCCCCAAGAGTGTCCACCCTTATGTGTCAATCAGCTGTGGGTCTAGATGTGGTCAACCCAGGTGGCATCACAGCCCCTGAACGAATTTTGTAAGAATTTCTCTGTCTTTCACTGTCTTTGTTTCACGGGTTTTTAAAAGTAATTGGTTTTTTATAATGGGGTTTAGCTGCTTTTCAGTGCTGTGTTTATGACGCTTTACACCCACTTGACTCACTTACAGAGAGATTTCAATACATAGGTTTTAAGATCCTTACTAGTCAGATATATTCTTGGGCGGTGAATAGGGGGTGTTGAGTCCCGTTCACTGAGCAAAGAGTAGGTCTTGTCTATTACATATTGGGTTTATGGAACGGTATCTGAGCTAATTTGAAACCCTGGTTTTATGCATCACCCCACCTCACCTTTCCCGTTAAGCAGCCATAGTGTGTTTGCTAAACGTGTGACTCTCTTCTGTTTTGTAATTCAGTTCAAGTGTAGCGGTTTTTACATTCCCTCTATAAGTGATATCTTATGATAAGTGTCTTTTTCTGTGTGACTTATTTCACGTCGAATCGTCATACCTAAATCCACTCATCATGCTGCACCGAGCCTTATGACGTTGATTTCATGGCTGAGTGATATTCCATTGTACATAAGGACCACAACTTCTTTATTCATTTTTTCTCTTTCCTGGGATATTTAAGGTGTAAGGAAGTGGAGGTTCTTGTCAACAGAACAGCCGTAAACATTGGTGTGCCTGTGTCTTGCTGATTTTTAGTTTTCCCAATTTGTACGCCCATGAGTTGAATGCCCTATGCTCTCTAAGGTGAGTTTTTTAGATATTTCAAGACACACCGTACACCTCTCCAGAGTGGCTGTTGGCAATTTACATCCCGCCCATCAGCGTAGCAAGGCTCCCGTTTCTGCATGGCCTGTCCTGCATTGCTGGTTTTGACACTTTATTCAGCATGGCCCTTTTGACCGATGGGAAACGAGACTTCTTTGTAGCGCTGATTTGCCTTTCCAGGTTGCTTGGTTGGCCAAAAAGGGAGTATGCGTTTTTTCCTGAATATATTCAGGAAAAAACGCATACGCCCTTTTTGGCCAAGGGCATCATTGTCGAGGTTTTGCCGCTTTTCCTGTGCTTTAAAGGCGATTGGAATCTCCCTCCTGAAATCTTTTACCTGCAATTCTGCCTTGCTTTCAAATCCTCTTCGTTGCCTTCCCTCAATATATTTGTGGACGAGAGTTATCATTTATAACTCTGCAGGTTTGTGAATTGCAGTGCCCCTGAGCTCCATTTTTCAACTCGCTTTCTTGGGAGCTGGCCGCAAAAGCGCAGGATTTCTTCAGGCCCTATTCTGCTTCCGGGCGGCAGGCTGAGCCTGTGGTTAATTCTTCTTTCTGATGGTAAAATAGAGTGACCTGTGCCTGTCCCAAGACCTAGAGCTAATCTCTCATTGGTTCCCCCTCTTCCCGTTCATCCTCAGGACAAATTGCAACCTGTACGGAACAGGAGGTTAAAGGTGCTGATTCTCCAAGGAGGGAGATTGCTAGGAAAGCGGCTGGAATGGCGAACCCGAGCACAAGGAGATGAGAAATGAGGTGCGTTTTAGAAACCTTTCCCGATCACATGGTGTACCATCTTCTGGGTTTCTCATGCATGTTTTCGATGTAGGAAGATGCCCTTGAACCTGGAGATTTGGGACCCATGGGATGGGTACCATGCAGTATTACTTTAAAGGGTCTGCGTTTGCTCACCCAACCTCACCAAACCTCTCAGCCCCAAGAGTGTCCACCCTTATGTCTCAGTCAGCTGTGGGTCTAGATATGGTCAATCCAGGTGGCATCACAGCCCCTGAACGAATTTTGTAAGAATTTCTCTCTCTTTCACTGTCTGTGTTTCACGGGTCTTTAAAAGTAATTGATTTTTATAATGGGGTTTAGCCGCTTTTCAGTGCTGTGTTCATGCCTCTTTACACCCATTTGACTCACTTACAGAGAGATTTCAATACATAGGTTTTAAGATTCTTACAAGTCAGATATATTCTTGGGCGGCGAATAGGGGGTGTTGAGGCCCGTTCACTGAGTAACGAGTAGGTCTTGTCTATTACATATTGGGTTTATGGAACGGTATCTGAGCTAATTTGAAACCCTGGTTTTATGCATCACCGCACCTCACCTTTCCCGTTAAGCAGCCATAGTGTGTTTTCTAAACGTGTGACTCTCTTCTGTTTTGTAATTCAGTTCAAGTGTAGCGGTTTTTACATTCCCTCTAAAAGTGATATCTTATGATAAGTGTCTTTTTCTCTGTGACTTATTTCACGTAGAATCGTCGTACCTAAATCCACTCATCATGCTGCTACGAGCCTTATGACGTAGATTTCGTGGCTGAGTGATATTCCATTGTACATAAGGACCACAACTTCTTTATCCATTTTTCTCTTTCCTGGGATATTTAAGGTGTAACGAAGTGGAGGTTCTTGTCAACAGAGCAGCCCTAAACTTTGGGGTGCCTGTGTCTTGCTGATTTTTAGTTTTCCCAATTTATACGCCCATGAGTGGAAGTGCCCTATGCTCTCTAAGCTGAGTTTTTTTAATATTTCAAGACACACCGTACACCTCTCCAGAGTGGCTGTTTGCAATTAAATCCCGCCCATCAGTGTAGCAAGGCTCCCGTTTCTCCATGGCCTGTCCTGCATTTCTGTTTTTGACACTTTATTCAGCATGGCCCTTTTGACCGATGGGAAGCGAGACTTCTTTGTAGCGCTGATTTGTCTTTCCAGGTTGCTTGGTTGGCCAAAAAGGGCGTATGCGTTTTTTCCTGAATATATTCAGTACAAAACGCATACGCCCTTTTTGGCCAAGGGCATCATTGTCGAGGTTTGGCCGCTTTTCCTGTGCTTTAAAGGCGATTCGAATCCCCTCCTGAAACCTGTTTCCTGCAATTCTGCCTTGCTTTCAAATCCTCTTCGTTGCCTTCCCTCAGTATATTTGTGGAGGAGAGTTATCATTTATAACTCTGCAGGTTTGTGAATTGCAGTGCCCCTGAGCTCCATTTTTCAACTCGCTTTCTTGGGAGCTGGCCGCAAAAGCGCAGGATTGCTTCAGGCCCTATTCTCCTTCCGGGCGGCAGGCTGAGCCTGTGGTTAATTCTTCTTTCTGATGGGAAAATAGAGTGACCTGTGCCTGTCCCAAGACCTAGAGCTAGTCTCTCATTGGTTCCCCCTCTTCCCGTTCCTCCTCAGGACAAATCGCAACCTGTACGGAACAGGAGGTTAAAGGTGCTGATTCTCCAAGGAGGGAGATTGCTAGGAAAGCGGCTGGAATGGCGAACCCGAGCACAAGGAGATGAGAAATGAGGTGCGTTTTAGAAACCTTTCCTGATCACACGGTGTACCATCTTCTGGGTTTCTCATGCATGTTTTCGATGTAGGAAGGTGCCCTTGAACCTGGAGATTTGGGACCCATGGGATGGGTACCACGCAGTATTACTACAAAGGGTCTGCGTTTGCTCACCCAACCTCACCAAACCTCTCATCCCCGAAAGTGTCCACCCTTATGTCTCAATCAGCTGTGGGTCTAGATATGGTCAATCCAGGTGGCATCACAGCCCCTGAACGAATTTTGTAAGAATTTCTCTCTCTTTCACTGTCTTTCCTTCACGGGTTTTTAAAAGTAATTGATTTTTATAATGGGGTTTAGCTGCTTTTCACTGCTGTGTTTATGCCGCTTTACACCCACTTGCCTCACTTACAGAGAGATTTCAGTACATAGGTTTTAAGATTCTTACTAGTCAGATATATTCTTGGGTGGTGAATAGGGGGTGTTGGGTCCCGTTCACTGAGCAAGGAGTAGGTCTTGTCTATTACATATTGGGTTTATGGAACGGTATCTGAGCTAATTTGAAACCCTGGTTTTATGCATCACCACACCTCACCTTTCCCGTTAAGCAGCCATAGTGTGTTTTCTAAACGTGTGACTCTCTTCTGTTTTGTAATTCAGTTCAAGTGTAGCGGTTTTTACATTCCCTCTATAAGTGATATCTTATGATAAGTGTCTTTTTCTGTGTGACTTATTTCACGTAGAATCGTCGTACCTAAATCCACTCATCATGCTGCTACGAGCCTTATGACGTAGATTTCGTCGCTGAGTGATATTCCATTGTACATAAGGACCACAACTTCTTTATCCATTTTTCTCTTTCCTGGGATATTTAAGGTGTAACGAAGTGGAGGTTCTTGCCAACAGAGAAGCCCTAAACTTTGGGGTGCCTGTGTCTTGCTGATTGTTAGTTTTCCCAATTTATACGCCCATGAGTGGAAGTGCCCTATGCTCTCTAAGCTGAGTTTTTTTAATGTTTCAAGACACACCGTACACTTCTCCAGAGTGGCTGTTGGCAATTTACATCCCGCCCATCAGCGTAGCAAGGCTCCCGTTTCTCCATGGCCTGTCCTGCATTTCTGGTTTTCACACTTTATTCAGCATGGCCCTTTTGACCGATGGGAAGCGAGACTTCTTTGTAGCGCTGATTTGCCTTTCCAGGTTGCTTGGTTGGCCAAAAAGGGCGTATGCGTTTTTTCCTGAATATATTCAGGAAAAAACGCATGCGCCCTTTTTGGCCAAGGGCATCATTGTCGAGGTTTTTCCGCTTTTCCTGTGCTTTAAAGGCGATTCGAATCTCCCTCCTGAAACCTGTTTCCTGCAATTCTGCCTTGCTTTCAAATCCTCTTCGTTGCCTTCCCTCAATATATTTGTGGACGAGAGTTATCATTTATAACTCTGCAGGTTTGTGAATTGCAGTGCCCCTGAGCTCCATTTTTCAACTCGCTTTCTTGGGAGCTGGCCTCAAAAGCGCTGGATTGCTTCAGGCCCTATTCTGCTTCCGGGCGGCAGGCTGAGCCTGTGGTTAATTCTTCCTTCTGATGGGAAAATAGAGTGACCTGTGCCTGTCCCAAGACCTAGAGCTAGTCTCTCATTGGTTCCCCCTCTTCCCGTTCATCCTCAGGACAAATTGCAACCTGTACGGAACAGGAGTTTAAAGGTGCTGATTCTCCAAGGAGGGAGATTGCTAGGAAAGCGGCTGGAATGGCGAACCCGAGCACAAGGAGATGAGACATGATGTGCGTTTTAGAAACCTTTCCCGAGCACACGGTGTCCCATCTTGTGGGTTTCTCATGCATGTTTTCGATGTAGGAAGATGCCCTTGAACCTGGAGATTTGGGACCCATGGGATGGGTACCACGCAGTATTACTTTAAAGGGTCTGCGTTTCCTCACCCAACCTCACCGAACCTCTCAGCCCCAAGAGTGTCCGCCCTTATGTCTCAATCAGCTCTGGGTCTAGATATGGTCAACCCAGGTGGCATCACAGCCCCTGAACGAATTTTGTAAGAATTTCTCTCTCTTTCACTGTCTTTGTTTCACGGGTTTTAAAAAGTAATTGATTTTTATAATGGGGTTTAGCTGCTTTTCACTGCTGTGTTTATGCCGCTTTACACCCACTTGAGTCACTTACAGAGAGATATCAACACATAGGTTTTAAGATTCTTACTAGGCCGATATATTCTTGGGCGGTGAATAGGGGGTGTTGAGTCCCGTTCACTGAGCAAGGAGTAGGTCTTGTCTATTACATATTGGGTTTATGGAACGGTATCTGAGCTAATTTGAAACCCTTGTTTTATGCATCACCCCACCTCACCTTTCCCGTTAAGCAGCCATAGTGTTTTCTAAACGTGTGACTCTCTTCTGTTTTGTAATTCAGTTCAAGTGTAGCGGTTTTTACATTCCCTCTGTAAGTGATATCTTATGATAAGTGTCTTTTTCTGTGTGACTTATTTCACGTAGAATCGTCGTACCTAAATCCACTCATCATGCTGTTACGAGCCGTATGACGTAGATTTCATGGCTGAGTGATATTCCATTGTACATAAGGACCACAACTTCTTTATCCATTTTTCTCTTTCTTGGGATATTTAAGGTGTGACGAAGTGGAGGTTCTTGTCAACAGAGCAGCCCTAAACTTTGGGGTGCCTGTGTCTTGCTGATTTTTAGTTTTCCCAATTTATACGCCCACGAGTGGAAGTGCCCTATGCTCTCTAAGCTGAGTTTTTTAGATGTTTCAAGACACACCGTACACCTCTCCAGAGTGGCTGTTGGCAATTTACATCCTGCCCATCAGCGTAGCAAGGCTCCCGTTTCTCCATGGCCTGTCCTGCATTGCTGGTTTTGACACTTTATTCAGCATGGCCCTTTTGACCGATGGGAAGTGAGACTTCTTTGTAGCGCTGATTTGCCTTTCCAGGTTGCTTGGTTGGCCAAAAAGGGCGTATGCGTTTTTTCCTGAATATATTCAGGAAAAAACGCATGCGCCCTTTTTGGCCAAGGGCATCATTGTCGAGGTTTTGCCGCTTTTCCTGTGCTTTAAAGGCGATTCGAATCCTCCTCCTGAAACCTGTTTCCTGCAATTCTGCCTTGCTTTCAAATCCTCTTAGTTGCCTTCCCTCAATATATTTGTGGACGAGAGTTATCATTTATAACTCTGCAGGTTTGTGAATTGCAGTGCCCCTGAGCTCCATTTTTCAACTCGATTTCCTGGGAGCTGGCCGCAAAAGCGCAGGATTGCTTCAGGCCCTATTCTGCTTCCGGGCGGCAGGCTGAGCCTGTGGTTAATTCTTCTTCCTGATGGGAAAATAGAGTGACCTGTGCCTTTCCCAACACCTAGAGCTAGTCTCTCATTGGTTCCCCCTCTTCCCGTTCCTCCTCAGGACAAATTGCAACCTGTACGGAACAGGAGGTTAAAGGTGATGATTCTCCAAGGATGGAGATTGCTAGGAAAGCGGCTGGAATGGCGAACCCGAGCACAAGGAAATGAGAAATGAGGTGCGTTTTAGAAACCTTTCCCGATCACACGGTGTACCATCTTCTGGGTTTCTCATGCATGTTTTCGATGTAGGAAGATGCCCTTGAACTTGGAGATTTGGGACCCATGGGATGGGTACCACGCAGTATTCCTTTAAAGGGTCTGCGTTTGCTCACCCAACCTCACCAAACCTCTCAGCCCCAAGAGTGTCCACCCTTATGTCTCAATCAGCTCTGGGTCTAGATATGGTCAATCCAGCTGGCATCACAGCCCCTGAACGAATTTTGTAAGAATTTCTCTCTCTTTCACTGTCTTTGCTTCACGGGTTTTTAAAAGTAATTGATTTTTATAATGGGTTTTAGCTGCTTTTCACTGCTGTGTTTATGCCGCTTTACACCCACTTGAGTCACTTGCAGAGAGATATCAACACATAGGTTTTAAGATTCTTACTAGTCAGATATATTCTTGGGCGGTGAATAGGGGGTGTTGGGTCCCGTTCACTGAGCAAGGAGTAGGTCTTGTCTATTACATATTGGGTTTATGGAACGGTATCTGAGCTAATTTGAAACCCTGGTTTTATGCATCACCGCTCCTCACCTTTCCCGTTAAGCAGCCATAGTGTGTTTTCTAAACGTGTGACTCTCTTCTGTTTTGTAATGCAGTTCAAGTGTAGCGGTTTTTACATTCCCTCTATAAGTGATATCTTATGATAAGTGTCTTTTTCTGTGTGACTTATTTCACGTAGAATCGTCGTACCTAAATCCACTCATCATGCTGCTACGAGCCTTATGACGTAGATTTCGTGGCTGAGTGATATTCCATTTTACATAAGGACCACAACTTCTTTATCCATTTTTCTCTTTCCTGGGATATTTAAGGTGTAACGAAGTGGAGGTTCTTGTCAACAGAGCAGCCCTAAACTTTGGGGTGCCTGTGTCTTGCTGATTTTTAGTTTTCCCAATTTATACGCCCATGAGTGGAAGTGCCCTATGCTCTCTAAGCTGAGTTTTTTGAATGTTTCAAGACACACCGTACACCTCTCCAGAGTGGCTGTTGGCAATTTACATCCCGCCCATCAGCGTAGCAATGCTCCCGTTTCTCCATGGCCTGTCCTGCATTTCTGGTTTTGACACTTTATTCAGCATGTCCCTTTTGACCAATGGGAAGCGAGACTTCTTTGTAGCGCTGATTTGCCTTTCCAGGTTGCTTGGTTGGCCAAAAAGGGCGTATGCGTTTTTTCCTGAATATATTCAGGAAAAAACGCATACGCCCTTTTTGGCCAAGGGCATCATTGTCGAGGTTTGACCGCTTTTCCTGTGTTTTAAAGGCGATTCGAATCTCCCTCCTGAAATCTGTTTCCTGCAATTCTGCCTTGCTTTCAAATCCTCTTCGTTGCCTTCCCTCAGTACATTTGTGGACGAGAGTTACCTTTTATAACTCTGAAGGTTTGTGAATTGCAGTGCCCCTGAGCTCCATTTTTCAACTCGCTTTCTTGGGAGCTGGTCGCAAAAGCGCAGGATTGCTTCAGGCCCTATTCTCCTTCCGGGCGGCAGGCTGAGCCTGTGGTTAACTCTTCTTCCTGATGGGAAAATAGAGTGACCTGTGCCTGTCCCAAGACCTAGAGCTAGCCTCTCATTGGTTCCCCCTCTTCCCGTTCATCCTCAGCACAAATTGCAACCTGTACGGAACAGGAGGTTAAAGGTGCTGATTCTCCAAGGAGGGAGATTGCTAGGAAAGCGGCTGGAATGGCGAACCAGAGCACAAGGAGATGAGAAATGAGGTGCGTTTTAGAAACCTTTCCCGATCACATGGTGTACCATCTTCTGGGTTTCTCATGCATGTTTTCGATGTAGGAAGGTGCCCTTGAACCTGGACATTTGGGCCCCATGGGACGGGTACCACGCACTATTACTTTAAAGGGTCTGCGTTTGCTCACCCAACCTCACCAAACCTCTCAGCCCCCAAAGGGGTCCACCCTTATGTCTCAATCAGCTGTGGGTCTAGATATGGTCAATCCAGGTGGCATCACAGCCCCTGAACGAATTTTGTAAGAATTTCTCTCTCTTTCACTGTCTTTGCTTCACGGGTTTTTAAAAGTAATTGATTTTTATAATGGGGTTTAGCTGCTTTTCACTGCTGTGTTTATGCCGCTTTACACCCACTTGAGTCACTTACAGAGAGATATCAACACATAGGTTTTAAGATTCTTACTAGTCAGATATATTCTTGGGCGGTGAATAGGGGGTGTTGAGTCCCGTTCACTGAGCAAGGAGTAGGTCTTGTCTATTACATATTGCGTTTATGGAACGGTATCTGAGCTAATTTGAAACCCTTGTTTTATGCATCACCCCACCTCACCTTTCCCGTTAAGCAGCCATAGTGTGTTTTCTAAACGTGTGACTCTCTTCTGTTTTGTAATTCAGTTCAAGTGTAGCGGTTTTTACATTCCCTCTATAAGTGATATCTTATGATAAGTGTCTTTTTCTGTGTGACTTATTTCACGTAGAATCGTCGTACCTAAATCCACTCATCATGCTGCTACGAGCCTTATGACGTAGATTTCATGGCTGAGGGATTTTCCATTGTACATAAGGACCACAACTTCTTTATCCATTTTTCTCTTTCCTGGGATATTTAAGGTGTAACGAAGTGGAGGTTCTTGTCAACAGAGTAGCCCTAAACTTTGGGGTGCCTGTGTCTTGCTGATTTTTAGTTTTCCCAATTTATACGCCCATGAGTGGAAGTGCCCTATGCTCTCTAACCTGAGTTTTTTAGATGTTTCAAGAAACACCGTACACCTCTCCAGAGTGGCTGTTGGCAATTTACATCCCGCCCATCAGCGTAGCAAGGCTCCCGTTTCTCCATGGCCTGTCCTGCATTTCTGGTTTTGACACTTTATTCAGCATGGCCCTTTTGACCGATGGGAAGCGAGACTTCTTTGTAGCGCTGATTTGCCTTTCCAGGTTGCTTGGTTGGCCAAAAAGGGCGTATGCGTTTTTTCCTGAATATATTCAGGAAAAAACGCATACGCCCTTTTTGGCCAAGGGCATCATTGTCGAGGTTTTGCCGCTTTTCCTGTGCTTTAAAGGCGATTCGAATCTCCCTCCTGAAACCTGTTTCCTGCAATTCTGCCTTACTTTCAAATCCTCTTCGTTGCCTTCCCTCAATATATTTGTGGACGAGAGTTATCATTTATAACTCTGCAGGTTTGTGAATTTCAGTGCCCCTGAGCTCCATTTTTCAACTCGCTTTCTTGGGAGCTGACCGCAAAAGCGCAGGATTGCTTCAGGCCCTATTCTCCTTCCGGGCGGCAGGCTGAGCCTGTGGTTAATTCTTCTTCCTGATGGGAAAATAGAGTGACCTGTGCCTGTCCCAAGACCTAGAGCTAATCTCTCATTGGTTCCCCCTCTTCCCGTTCATCCTCAGGACAAATTGCAACCTGTACGGAACAGGAGGTTAAAGGTGCTGATTCTCCAAGGAGGGAGATTGCTAGGAAAGCGGCTGGAATGGCGAACCCGAGCACAAGGAGATGAGAAATGAGGTGCGTTTTAGAAACCTTTCCCGATCACACGGTGTACCATCTTCTGGGTTTCTCATGCATGTTTTCGATGTAGGAAGGTGCCCTTGAACCTGGAGATTTGGGACCCATGGGATGGGTACCACGCAGTATTACTTTCAAGGGCCTGCGTTTGTTCACCCAACCTCACCAAACATCTCAGCCCCAAAAGTGTCCACCCTTATGTCTCAATCAGCTGTGGGTCTAGATATGGTCAATCCAGGTGGCATCACAGCCCCTGAACGAATTTTGTAAGAATTTCTCTCTCTTTCACTGTCTTTGCTTCACGGGTTTTTAAAAGTAATTGATTTTTATAATGGGGTTTAGCTGCTTTTCACTGCTGTGTTTATGCCGCTTTACACCCACTTGAGTCACTTACAGAGAGATATCAACACGTAGGTTTTAAGATTCTTACTAGTCAGATATATTCTTGGGCGGTGAATAGGGTGTGTTGAGTCCCGTTCACTGAGCAAGGAGTAGGTCTTGTCTATTACATATTGGGTTTATGGAACGGTATCTGAGCTAATTTGAAACCCTGGTTTTATGCATCACCCCACCTCACCTTTCCCGTTAAGCAGCCATAGTGTGTTTTCTAAACTGGTGACTCTCTTCTGTTTTGTAATTCAGTTCAAGTGTAGCGGTTTTTACATTCCCTCTATAAGTGATATCTTATGATAAGTGTCTTTTTCTGTGTGACTTATTTCACGTAGAATCGTCGTACCTAAATCCACTCATCATGCTGCTACGAGCCTTATGACGTAGATTTCGTGGCTGAGTGATATTCCATTTTACATAAGGACCACAACTTCTTTATCCATTTTTCTCTTTCCTGGGATATTTAAGGTGTAACGAAGTGGAGGTTCTTGTCAACAGAGCAGCCCTAAACTTTGGGGTGCCTGTGTCTTGCTGATTTTTAGTTTTCCCAATTTATACGCCCATGAGTGGAAGTGCCCTATGCTCTCTAAGCTGAGTTTTTTGAATGTTTCAAGACACACCGTACACCTCTCCAGAGTGGCTGTTGGCAATTTACATCCCGCCCATCAGCGTAGCAATGCTCCCGTTTCTCCATGGCCTGTCCTGCATTTCTGGTTTTGACACTTTATTCAGCATGTCCCTTTTGACCAATGGGAAGCGAGACTTCTTTGTAGCGCTGATTTGCCTTTCCAGGTTGCTTGGTTGGCCAAAAAGGGCGTATGCGTTTTTTCCTGAATATATTCAGGAAAAAACGCATACGCCCTTTTTGGCCAAGGGCATCATTGTCGAGGTTTGACCGCTTTTCCTGTGTTTTAAAGGCGATTCGAATCTCCCTCCTGAAATCTGTTTCCTGCAATTCTGCCTTGCTTTCAAATCCTCTTCGTTGCCTTCCCTCAGTACATTTGTGGACGAGAGTTACCTTTTATAACTCTGAAGGTTTGTGAATTGCAGTGCCCCTGAGCTCCATTTTTCAACTCGCTTTCTTGGGAGCTGGTCGCAAAAGCGCAGGATTGCTTCAGGCCCTATTCTCCTTCCGGGCGGCAGGCTGAGCCTGTGGTTAACTCTTCTTCCTGATGGGAAAATAGAGTGACCTGTGCCTGTCCCAAGACCTAGAGCTAGCCTCTCATTGGTTCCCCCTCTTCCCGTTCATCCTCAGCACAAATTGCAACCTGTACGGAACAGGAGGTTAAAGGTGCTGATTCTCCAAGGAGGGAGATTGCTAGGAAAGCGGCTGGAATGGCGAACCAGAGCACAAGGAGATGAGAAATGAGGTGCGTTTTAGAAACCTTTCCCGATCACATGGTGTACCATCTTCTGGGTTTCTCATGCATGTTTTCGATGTAGGAAGGTGCCCTTGAACCTGGACATTTGGGCCCCATGGGACGGGTACCACGCACTATTACTTTAAAGGGTCTGCGTTTGCTCACCCAACCTCACCAAACCTCTCAGCCCCCAAAGGGGTCCACCCTTATGTCTCAATCAGCTGTGGGTCTAGATATGGTCAATCCAGGTGGCATCACAGCCCCTGAACGAATTTTGTAAGAATTTCTCTCTCTTTCACTGTCTTTGCTTCACGGGTTTTTAAAAGTAATTGATTTTTATAATGGGGTTTAGCTGCTTTTCACTGCTGTGTTTATGCCGCTTTACACCCACTTGAGTCACTTACAGAGAGATATCAACACATAGGTTTTAAGATTCTTACTAGTCAGATATATTCTTGGGCGGTGAATAGGGGGTGTTGAGTCCCGTTCACTGAGCAAGGAGTAGGTCTTGTCTATTACATATTGCGTTTATGGAACGGTATCTGAGCTAATTTGAAACCCTTGTTTTATGCATCACCCCACCTCACCTTTCCCGTTAAGCAGCCATAGTGTGTTTTCTAAACGTGTGACTCTCTTCTGTTTTGTAATTCAGTTCAAGTGTAGCGGTTTTTACATTCCCTCTATAAGTGATATCTTATGATAAGTGTCTTTTTCTGTGTGACTTATTTCACGTAGAATCGTCGTACCTAAATCCACTCATCATGCTGCTACGAGCCTTATGACGTAGATTTCATGGCTGAGGGATTTTCCATTGTACATAAGGACCACAACTTCTTTATCCATTTTTCTCTTTCCTGGGATATTTAAGGTGTAACGAAGTGGAGGTTCTTGTCAACAGAGTAGCCCTAAACTTTGGGGTGCCTGTGTCTTGCTGATTTTTAGTTTTCCCAATTTATACGCCCATGAGTGGAAGTGCCCTATGCTCTCTAACCTGAGTTTTTTAGATGTTTCAAGAAACACCGTACACCTCTCCAGAGTGGCTGTTGGCAATTTACATCCCGCCCATCAGCGTAGCAAGGCTCCCGTTTCTCCATGGCCTGTCCTGCATTTCTGGTTTTGACACTTTATTCAGCATGGCCCTTTTGACCGATGGGAAGCGAGACTTCTTTGTAGCGCTGATTTGCCTTTCCAGGTTGCTTGGTTGGCCAAAAAGGGCGTATGCGTTTTTTCCTGAATATATTCAGGAAAAAACGCATACGCCCTTTTTGGCCAAGGGCATCATTGTCGAGGTTTTGCCGCTTTTCCTGTGCTTTAAAGGCGATTCGAATCTCCCTCCTGAAACCTGTTTCCTGCAATTCTGCCTTACTTTCAAATCCTCTTCGTTGCCTTCCCTCAATATATTTGTGGACGAGAGTTATCATTTATAACTCTGCAGGTTTGTGAATTTCAGTGCCCCTGAGCTCCATTTTTCAACTCGCTTTCTTGGGAGCTGACCGCAAAAGCGCAGGATTGCTTCAGGCCCTATTCTCCTTCCGGGCGGCAGGCTGAGCCTGTGGTTAATTCTTCTTCCTGATGGGAAAATAGAGTGACCTGTGCCTGTCCCAAGACCTAGAGCTAATCTCTCATTGGTTCCCCCTCTTCCCGTTCATCCTCAGGACAAATTGCAACCTGTACGGAACAGGAGGTTAAAGGTGCTGATTCTCCAAGGAGGGAGATTGCTAGGAAAGCGGCTGGAATGGCGAACCCGAGCACAAGGAGATGAGAAATGAGGTGCGTTTTAGAAACCTTTCCCGATCACACGGTGTACCATCTTCTGGGTTTCTCATGCATGTTTTCGATGTAGGAAGGTGCCCTTGAACCTGGAGATTTGGGACCCATGGGATGGGTACCACGCAGTATTACTTTCAAGGGCCTGCGTTTGTTCACCCAACCTCACCAAACATCTCAGCCCCAAAAGTGTCCACCCTTATGTCTCAATCAGCTGTGGGTCTAGATATGGTCAATCCAGGTGGCATCACAGCCCCTGAACGAATTTTGTAAGAATTTCTCTCTCTTTCACTGTCTTTGCTTCACGGGTTTTTAAAAGTAATTGATTTTTATAATGGGGTTTAGCTGCTTTTCACTGCTGTGTTTATGCCGCTTTACACCCACTTGAGTCACTTACAGAGAGATATCAACACGTAGGTTTTAAGATTCTTACTAGTCAGATATATTCTTGGGCGGTGAATAGGGTGTGTTGAGTCCCGTTCACTGAGCAAGGAGTAGGTCTTGTCTATTACATATTGGGTTTATGGAACGGTATCTGAGCTAATTTGAAACCCTGGTTTTATGCATCACCCCACCTCACCTTTCCCGTTAAGCAGCCATAGTGTGTTTTCTAAACTGGTGACTCTCTTCTGTTTTGTAATTCAGTTCAAGTGTAGCGGTTTTTACATTCCCTCTATAAGTGATATCTTATGATAAGTGTCTTTTTCTGTGTGACTTATTTCACGTAGAATCGTCGTAGCTAAATCCACTCATCATGCTGCACCGAGCCTTATGACGTTGATTTCATGGCTGAGTGATATTCCATTGTACATAAAGACCACAACTTCTTTATTCATTTTTCTCTTTCCTGGGATATTTGAGGTGTAACGAAGTGGAGATTCTTGCCAACAGAGCAGCCCTAAACTTTGGGATGCCTGTGTCTTGCTGATTTTTAGTTTTCCGAATTTATACGCCCATGAGTGGAAGTGCCCTATGCTCTCTAAGCTGAGTTTTTTAGATATTTCAAGACACACCGTACACCTCTCCAGAGTGGCTGTTGGCAATTTACATCCCGCCCATCAGCGTAGCAAGGCTCCCGTTTCTGCATGGCCTGTCCAGCATTGCTGGTTTTGACACTTTATTCAGCATGGCCCTTTTGACCGATGGGAAGCGAGACTTCTTTGTAGCGCTGATTTGCCTTTCCAGGTTGCTTGGTTGGCCAAAAAGGGCGTATGCGTTTTTTCCTGAATATATTCAGGAAAAAACGCATACGCCCTTTTTGGCCAAGGGCATCATTGTCGAGGTTTTGCAGCTTTTCCTGTGCTTTAAAGGCAATTCGAATCTCCCTCCTGAAATCTTCTACCTGCAATTCTGCCTTGCTTTCAAATCCTCTTCGTTGCCTTCCCTCAATATATTTGTGGACGAGAGTTATCATTTATAACTCTGCAGGTTTGTGAATTGCAGTGCCCCTGAGCTCCATTTTTCACCTCGCTTTCTTGGGAGCTGGCCGCAAAAGCACAGGATTGCTTCAGGCCCTATTCTGCTTCCGGGCGGCAGGCTGAACCTGTGGTTAATTCTTCTTTCTGATGGGAAAATAGAGTGACCTGTGCCTGTCCCAAGACCTAGAGCTAGTCTCTCACTGGTTCCCCCTCTTCCCGTTCATCCTCAGGACAAATTGCAACCTGTACGGAACAGGAGGTTAAAGGTGCTGATTCTCCAAGGAGGGAGATTGCTAGGAAAGCGGCTGAAATGGCGAACCCGAGCACAAGGAGGTGAGAAATGAGGTGCGTTTTAGAAACCTTTCCCGATCACACGGTGTACCATCTTCTGGGTTTCTCATGCATGTTTTCGATGTAGGAAGGTGCCCTTGAACCTGGAGATTTGGGACCCATGGGATGGGTACCACGCAGTATTACTTTTAAGGGTCTGCGTTTGCTCACCCAACCTCACCAAACGTCTCAGCCCCAAGAGTGTCCACCCTTATGTGTCAATCAGCTGTGGGTCTAGATGTGGTCAACCCAGGTGGCATCACAGCCCCTGAACGAATTTTGTAAGAATTTCTCTGTCTTTCACTGTCTTTCCTTCACGGGTTTTTAAAAGTAATTGATTTTTATAATGGGGTTTAGCTGCTTTTCACTGCTGTGTTTATGCCGCTTTACACCCACTTGCCTCACTTACAGAGAGATTTCAGTACATAGGTTTTAAGATTCTTACTAGTCAGATATATTCTTGGGTGGTGAATAGGGGGTGTTGGGTCCCGTTCACTGAGCAAGGAGTAGGTCTTGTCTATTACATATTGGGTTTATGGAACGGTATCTGAGCTAATTTGAAACCCTGGTTTTATGCATCACCACACCTCACCTTTCCCGTTAAGCAGCCATAGTGTGTTTTCTAAACGTGTGACTCTCTTCTGTTTTGTAATTCAGTTCAAGTGTAGCGGTTTTTACATTCCCTCTATAAGTGATATCTTATGATAAGTGTCTTTTTCTGTGTGACTTATTTCACGTAGAATCGTCGTACCTAAATCCACTCATCATGCTGCTACGAGCCTTATGACGTAGATTTCGTGGCTGAGTGATATTCCATTGTACATAAGGACCACAACTTCTTTATCCATTTTTCTCTTTCCTGGGATATTTAAGGTGTAACGAAGTGGAGGTTCTTGCCAACAGAGAAGCCCTAAACTTTGGGGTGCCTGTGTCTTCCTGATTGTTAGTTTTCCCAATTTATACGCCCATGAGTGGAAGTGCCCTATGCTCTCTAAGCTGAGTTTTTTTAATGTTTCAAGACACACCGTACACTTCTCCAGAGTGGCTGTTGGCAATTTACATCCCGCCCATCAGCGTAGCAAGGCTCCCGTTTCTCCATGGCCTGTCCTGCATTTCTGGTTTTCACACTTTATTCAGCATGGCCCTTTTG